>NC_092728.1:24129485-24175244 GCF_047496885.1 Scyliorhinus torazame
AGGCGAGGGGGGCCAGGGCGAGGGGGCCAGGGCAGGGGGGGCCAGGGCGAGGGGGGCCAGGGCGAGGGGGCCAGGGCGAGGGGGGGCCAGGGCGAGGGGGGCCAGGGCGAGGGGGGGCCAGGGCGAGGGGGGGCCAGGGCGAGGGGGGCCAGGGCGAGGGGGGCCAGCGAGGGGCCAGGGCAGGGCCAGGGCGAGGGGGGCCAGGGCGAGGGGGGGCCAGGGCGAGGGGGGCCAGGGCCGAGGGGGGCCAGGGCGAGGGGGGCCAGGGCGAGGGGGGGGGGCCAGGGCGAGGGGGGCCAGGGCGAGGGGGGCCAGGGCGAGGGGGGCCAGGGCGAGGGGGGCCAGGGCGAGGGGGGCCAGGGCGAGGGGGGGCCAGGGCGAGGGGGGCCAGGGCGAGGGGGGCCAGGGCGAGGGGGGCCAGGGCGAGGGGGGCCAGGGCGAGGGGGGCCAGGGCGAGGGGGCAGGGCGAGGGGGGCCAGGGCGAGGGGGGCCAGGGCGAGGGGGCCAGGGCGAGGGGGCCAGGGCGAGGGGGGCCAGGGCGAGGGGGGCCAGGGGGGCGAGGGGGGGGCCAGGGCGAGGGGGGCCAGGGGCGAGGGGGGGCCAGGGCGAGGGGGGCCAGGACGAGGGGGGCCAGGACGAGAGGGTGGAAGGGGCGAGGAGTGTAAGGGCAAGATGGAGTGTGAGGGGGGCCAGGGCGAGAGGGGGGGGGCAGGGCGAGAGGGGGGGGGGGGCCAGGGCGAGAGGGGGGGGGGGGCCAGGGCGAGAGGGGGGGGGGCCAGGGCGAGAGGGGGGGGGCCAGGGCGAGAGGGGGGGGGGGCAGGGCGAGAGGGGGGGGGGGGCCAGGGCGAGAGGGGGGGGGGGGGGCCAGGCGAGAGGGGGGGGCCAGGGCAAGAGGGGGGGGGCCAGGACGAGAGGGGGGGGCCAGGACGAGAGGGGGGGGGGCCAGGACGAGAGGGGGGTGGCCAGGACGAGAGGGGGGTGGCCCAGGGCGAGAGGGGGGTGGCCAGGCGAGAGGGGGGTGGCCAGGGCGAGAAGGGGGTGGCCAGGGCGAGAGGGGGGTGGCCAGGGCGAGAGGGGGGGGTGGCCAGGGCGAGAGGGGGGTGGCCAGGGCGAGAGGGGGGGGGGGGGGGGGCCAGGGCGAGAGGGGGGGGGGGGGGGCCAGGGCGAGAGGGGGGGGGGGGGGGCCAGGGCGAGGGGGGGGGGGGCCAGGGCGAGAGAGGGGGGGGGGGGGGGCCAGGGCGAGAGGGGGGGGGGGGCCAGGGCGAGAAGGGGGGGGCCAGGGCGAGAAGCGGGGGGCCAGGGCGAGAGGGGGGGGGGGCCAGGGCGAGAGCGGGGGGGCCAGGGCGAGAGGGGGGGGCCAGGGCGAGAGGGGGGGCCAGGGCGAGAGGGGGGGGCCAGGGCGAGAGGGGGGGGCCAGGGCGAGAGGGGGGGGCCAGGGCGAGAGGGGGGGGCCAGGGCGAGGGGGCCAGGGCGAGGGGGGCCAGGGCGAGGGGGGCCAGGGCGAGGGGGGCCAGGACGAGAGGGTGGAAGGCGAGGAGTGTAAGGGCAAGATGGAGTGTGAGGGGGGCCAGGGCGAGAGGGGGGGGGCCAGGGCGAGAGGGGGGGGGGCCAGGGCGAGAGGGGGGGGGCCAGGGCGAGAGGGGGGGGGGGGGCCAGGGCGGGAGAGGGGGGGGGCCAGGGCGAGAGGGGGGGGGGGGGCCAGGGCGAGAGGGGGGGGGGGGCCAGGGCGAGAGGGGGGGGGGGCCAGGGCGAGAGGGGGGGGGCAGGGCAGAGGGGGGGGGGCCAGGACAGAGAGGGGGGGGGCCAGGACGAGAGGGGGGGGGCAGGGCGAGAGGGGGGTGGCCAGGGCGAGAGGGGGTGGCCAGGGCGAGAGGGGGGGTGGCCAGGGCGAGAGGGGGGTGGCCAGGGCGAGAGGGGGGTGCCAGGGCGAGAGGGGGGTGCCAGGGCGAGAGGGGGGTGGCCAGGGCGAGAGGGGGGTGGCCAGGGCGAGAGGGGGGGTGGCCAGGCGGAGAGGGGGGGGGGGGCCAGGGCGAGAGGGAGGGGGGGGGGCCAGGGCGAGAGGGGGGGGGGGGGCCAGGGCGAGAGGGGGGGGGGGGCCAGGGCGAGAGGGGGGGGGGGGCCAGGGCGAGAGGGGGGGGGGGCAGGGCGAGAAGGGGGGGGCCAGGGCGAGAGGGGGGGGGGCCAGGGCGAGAGGGGGGGGGGGCCAGGGCGAGAGGGGGGGGCCAGGGCGAGAGGGGGGGCCAGGGCGAGAGGGGGGGCCAGGGCGAGAGGGGGGGCCAGGGCGAGAGGGGGGGCAGGGCGAGAGGGGGGGGCCAGGGGAGAGGGGGGGCCAGGGCGAGAGGGGGGGGCCAGGGCGAGAGGGGGGGGCAGGGGGGGGGGGCAGGGGCGAGGGGGGGGGGGGGCCAGGCGAGAGGGGGGGGGGGCCAGGGCGAGAGGGGGGGGGGCCAGGGGCGAGAGGGGGGGGGCCAGGGCGAGAGGGGGGGGCCAGGGCGAGAGGGGGGGGCCAGGCGAGAGGGGGGGGGGCAGGGCGAGAGGGGGGGGGGGCAGGGCGAGAGGGGGGGGGGGCCAGGGCGAGAGGGGGGAGGGGGCCAGGGCGAGAGGGGGGGGCCAGGGCGAGAGGGGGGGGCCAGGGCGAGAGGGGGGGGGGGGGCCAGGGCGAGAGGGGGGGGGGGGGGCCAGGGCGAGAGGGGGGGGGGGGGGCCAGGGCGAGAGGGGGGGGGGGGCCAGGGCGAGAGGGGGGGGGGGGCCAGGGCGAGAGGGGGGGGGGCCAGGGTGAGAGGGGGGGGGCCAGGGCGAGAGGGGGGGGGCCAGGGCGAGAGGGGGGGCCAGGGCGATAGGGGGGGGCCAGGGCGATAGGGGGGCCAGGGCGGGATGGAGGGGGAGGGACAGGGCGAGATATATGGAGAGCGCGTTGCCAGGGCGAGATGGTGGTTGTGGTGGTGGGGAAGAAGAAAGAGGTGGTGGAGAAAGAGGGAGAAAGAAAGAAAGAGAGGGGGAGAAAGAAAAAGAGGGGGGAGAAAGAAAGTGGGGGATAAAGAAAGAGGGAAGGGAAAGAAAGAAGAGAGGGGGGAGAGAAGAAAGAGGGAAGAAGAGAGGGGGGGAAGAGAGAGAGAGGGGGAGAAAGAGTGGGAGGAGAAGAAGAAGGGGGAGAAAGAAAGAGAGAGGGGGAGAAGAGAGAGAAGGGGAGAAAGAGAGAGGGGGAGAAAGAGAGAGGGGGAGAAAGAGAGAGGTGAGAAGAGAGAGAGAGTGAGAAAGAGAGAGAGGGTGAGAAAGAGAGAGTGGGTGAGAAAGAGAGAGTGGGTGAGAAAGAGAGAGTGGGTGAGAAAGAGAGAGTGGTGAGAAAGAGAGAGTGGGTGAGAAAGAAGAGTGGGTGAGAAGAGAGAGTGGGTGAGAAAGAGAGAGTGGGTGAGAAAGAGAGAGAGAGGGTAGAGAAGAGGGAGAGAAGAGAGAGAGGGGGAGAAGAGAGAGAGAGAGGGAAAGAGAGAGAGGGGAGAAAGAGAGAGGGGGAGAAGAAGAGTGAGGGGAGAAAGAGAGAGGGGGAGAAAGAGAGAGAGGGGAGAAGAGAGGAGGGGAGAAAGAGAGAGAGGGGAGAAGAGAGAGAAGAGAGAGGGGAGAAAGAGAGGAGGGGGAGAAGAGAGAGAGGGGAGAAGAGAGAGAGGGGGAGGAAGAGAGAGGGGGGAGAAAGAGAGAGGAGGAAGAAATGAGAGAGAGAGGAGAGAGAGAGAGAAGAGTGTAGAGAAGAGTGAGAAGGAGAGTTGAGAGAGGGAGGAGAAGAGAGATTGTGAGGGGGAGATTTTGTGATTGGGTTTAGAGGGGGAGAAGTTGAGGGGGGAGAATTGTGATGGGGAGAGGGGAGAAAGAGAGGGGGGGTGAAAGAGTGTTTTTTTTTTGTGTTTTTTGGTAGGTTAGATTGTTAAAGTGTTTTGGAGGGGGTTTATTGAAAGATAGGGGGTTTGGAGAAAGAGAGGGTTGTTGAGAAAGTTTGAGAAGAGAGGGGGAGAAGAAAGAGAGGGGGAGATGAAAGTGGGTGATGAGAGGCAGTGGATAGAAGAATTGTTGAGGAGAGAGTTGAGGAGAGAAACTGACCTGGCTGGATTGAGAAGAGCTGAGGGGGTGGTGGGAAAGGAGCAGGGGTGGAAAGTAAGCAGTGATGAGTTGCAGTGAATGACTGATGTTGAGTGAGAGATGGTGTGTTGGTCTGATCCAGGTCGCTCTGCGAGTACTTTAACCTCATCTGGAGCCCATGGGCCTGCGATTGAACTGCCGCAGTTCAGCTTCCTCCGTTTAATCTTCATTTGTTCCTGTGGGAAGAATAAACGGACGCAGAGCCCAAGAGTCAGACAAAAGATCACGAGCATCGGGGGGGCCATTTGGCCCTCAAGTCGTGTTTCCACCATTTGACACGATCATGCGTGATTGATCTGGGCTCAGCCTCACTTTCCTGTCCACCCCCGAAGTCGATCAGAAACCTGCCCCGCCCCCACCACAGTTCTAGATTCCACCCACGGGAGAGGAAGGGGGAATCCTCTCAACATCCAACCTGTCAAACCCTCCCCACATGTTTCAATAAGTTCACCTCTAAACTCCAATGGATACAGGACCCCCGACATGCTCAACCCATCCTCATCAAACAAACTCCCCTTCGTCTCAGGAATGGGCCCGGTGAAACCTCTCTGATCGGCCTCCGATGAGAGCAATCCCCTCCTCAAGTGAGGACACCAGAACCTGTACGCAGTACTTCAGGTGCGGAAACGCAAACCCCACACATCGTGTAATCCTGCACCATCAGAAATTCCAACTTGCCGTTGCAACGCCGAACAAAGCGCAGTGGCGCGGAGCAGTGAAGCCCTGCCCTCCTCACCCTTCAGCTCCTCGGTCAGCTTCTCCTTCTTGCTCTTCAGCTTCTCGACAGCCTTCTCGTCCCAGCGCCGCGCCTTGGCCTTCAGGTCGCTGGCTCCCCCCGATATCACGCCGGATTTCTGAAACAGGGTCCCGTCCAAAGCAACGGTCTGTGGAAAGGAGATGTGGGGACGGATGGACAGGGGAGGGGGATATCAAACGTCAGTATATGATGGAGGAATAAT
Source organism: Scyliorhinus torazame (assembly GCF_047496885.1). Taxonomy (NCBI): domain Eukaryota; kingdom Metazoa; phylum Chordata; class Chondrichthyes; order Carcharhiniformes; family Scyliorhinidae; genus Scyliorhinus; species Scyliorhinus torazame. The sequence goes on from NC_092728.1 coordinate 24,134,570, forward strand.
ACAGAAACTGGTCTTTTACCTCCAGCAAGTTTATTCTGCATACAGCCCAGCAGAGAGAGACACACTCCTTTCTGGTTTCCTTCCACAACAACTGTTCAGTTATGTCCATTTATTTTGGAGGTCGTACCAGCATTTGTTGCCATCCCCAATTGACCCTTGAGGTGGTGGGCGAGGCACCATCTTGAACCCTAAATTCCCCAGGTGGTGTAGGTACACCCACAGTGCTGTAGGAAGGGAGTTCCAGGATTCTAACCCAGCGACAGTGAAGGAATGGCCAAAATATTTCCAAGTCGGGATGGTATGTGTGTGGGGCGGCGACATGCAGCAAGCACATGACCGTGCTAATGGCTGTACGCGAGCTTCTGTGAGGATATTGAAACTGGGGTGGAGGAGGGGATTTGTAGTGCTATGCCTGCAGTCAGGCTTTGTGCCTGACCCAGTTGGAGTGAGCAGGGAACAACCAACATCAGGGGCGAAATTCTCCTACCCGCCCCGCCACATTTCTGCGCCGACCGGCCCGGCGGGAGTCTCCGTAACACCGGCCGGTCAATGGGGTTTCCCATTGTGGGGCACCCCACGCCGTCGGGAAACCCCCGAGCGCCGGCAGAACGATAGACTCCGCCGGCGGAGAATGACGCCCAGGTTTGCGTGGAGCAATGCAAAATTGAACGGAATATTTGTCATGCAGCCCTCTCTTTCTGCTCTAAACGGCAAGTTTACATTCGCAGGAATCCCTGCTGCAAGCAGAAGGAGAGGTTGGTGCAGACTGCCCTTGGACGTGAATAATGGTCACACCTGTGCCCACAAAGACCGGGTTCTACCCTTGGTCTGTCGAAAGTTCACCGTTCCTCAGCCAGAGGCTGCAGCCCTAACAAAAAAAAAAATTAGACCATAAAAATCCTTTCCAGCTCAGTGGACGGGAGTGCAGGTAAAAGTGCAGAGAATAAAGCAATCAGTCGGGGTTCCGCTTGCAATCGTGTTCTTGTAAAGCAAAGTTGACAGAACTAAGCTGGGCAAATGGAGTAAAAGGGATGTGACCGGCTGTGATCTTCAACGTGAATCCGGAGAGGGAAACACGGGTGTGGGGGTCATCCCTCGTTGAGGATATCCTCTCCCAGACGCACCTTGTGCCTCTGTGGCCTCCGAAGGCGATCCGCCTGGCGTCCTCACGTTGTCGCACACCAGTGCGTTCCCGCATGCGTACTGCAGCGCCTTCTTGATGTCGCGGCGGTCATAACGGATGACGTCGATTATCAGCTTGGCTCCCCTCAGCTCTCGAGCTTCTCATCGGTGGGCTTAACCTGAAAACGCACAACAGCCAAAATCACCAGTACTGTACCCAGTGTTATACAGTGACAGACCCGTCCCCACCAGTACTGTACCCCAGTGTTATACAGTGACAGACCCGTCCCCACCAGTACTGTACCCCAGTGTTATACAGTGACAGACCTGTCCCACAGTACTGTACCCCAGTGTTATACAGTGACAGACCGTCCCCACCAGTACTGTACCCAGTGTTATACAGTGACAGACCGTCCCACCAGTACTGTACCCCAGTGTTATACAGTGACAGACCCCGTCCCCACCAGTACTGTACCCCAGTGTTATACAGTGACAGACCCGTCCCCACCCAGTACTGTACCCCAGTGTTATACAGTGACAGACCCGTCCCCACCAGTACTGTACCCCAGTGTTATACAGTGACAGACCCGCCCCACAGTACTGTACCCCAGTGTTATACAGTGACAGACCCGCCCCCCACCAGGACTGTACCCCAGTGTTATACAGTGACAGACCCCGTCCCACCAGTACTGTACCCCAGTGTTAACAGTGACAGACCCGTCCCCACCAATACTGTACCCAGTGTTATACAGTGACAGACCCGTCCCCACCAATACTGTACCCCAGTGTTATACAGTGACAGACCCGTCCCCACCAGGACTGTACCCCAGTGTTATACAGTGACAGACCTGTCCCACCAGTACTGTATCCAGTATTATACAGTAACTGACCTATCCCCACCAGTACTGCACCCCAGTGCTATACAGTGACAGACCCGTCCCCAGCAGTACTGTACCCCAGTGTTATACAGTGACAGACCCGTCCCACCAGTACTGTACCCAGTGTTATACAGTCACAGACCCGTCCCCACCAGTACTGTACCCCAGTGTTATAGTGAGAAATCAGACCCCACCAGTACTGTATCCCAGTATTATACAGTAACTGACCTATCCCCACCAGTACTGCACCCCAGTGTTATACAGTGACAGACCCGTCCCCACCAGTACTGTACCCAGTGTTATAGTGACAGACCCGTCCCCACCAGTACTGTACCCCAGTGTTATAGTGACAAATCAGTCCCCACCAGTACTGTATCCCAGTATTATACAGTAACTGACCTATCCCCACCAGTACTGTACCCCAGTATTATACAGTGACAGACCAGTCCCCACCAGTACTGTACCCCAGTGTTATACAGTCACAGACCCATCCCCACCAGTACTGTACCCCAGTGTTATACGGTGACAGGCTGCTCCACCTGCATACATTGCTAAGAACATAAGAACATTAAAACATAGGAGCAGGAGTAGGCCATCTGGCCCCTCGAGCCTGCTCCGCCATTCAATGAGATCATGGCTGATCTTTTGTGACTCAGCTCCACTTTCCGGCCCGAACATCATAACCCTTAATCCCTTTATTCTTCAAAAAACTATCTATCTTTATCTTAAAAACATTTAATGAAGGAGCCTCAACTGCTTCACTGGGCAAGGAATTCCATAGATTCACAACTCTTTGGGTGAAGAAGTTCCTCCTAAACTCAGTCCTAAATCTACATCCCCTTATTTTGAGGCTATGCCCCTAGTTCTGCTTTCACCCGCAAGTGGAAACAACCTGTCCGCATCTATCCTATCTATCCCCTTCATAATTTTATACGTTTCTATAAGATTCCCCCGCATCTTTCTAAATTTCAACGAGTACAGTCCCAGTCTACTCAACCGCTCCTCGTAATCCAACCCTTCAGCTCTGGGATTAACCTAGTGAATCTCCTCTGCACCCCTCCAGCACAGTACGTCCTTTCTCAAGTAAGGAGACCAAAAATGAACACAATACTCCAGGTGTGGCCTCACTAACACTTTATACAATTGCAGCATAACCTCCCTAGTCTTAAACTCCATCCCTCTAGCAATGAAGGACAAAATTCCATTCGCCTTCTTAATCACCTGTTGCACCTGTAAACCGACTTTTTGCGACTCATGCACTAGCACACCCAGGTCTCTCTGCACAGCAGCATGTTTTAATATTTTATCATTTAAATAATAATCACTTTTGCTATTATTCCTACCAAAATGGATAACCTCACATTTGTCAACATTGTATTCCCTCTGCCAGACCCTAGCCCATTCACTTAGCTATCCAATTCCCTCTGCAGACATCCGGTATCCTCTGCACTTTTAGCTTTACTACTCATCTTAGTGTCGTCTGCAAACTTGGACACCGTGCACTTGGTCCCCAACTCCAAATCATCTATGTAAATTGCGAACAATTGCGGGCCCAACACTGAACCCTGAGGGACACCACTACTGATTGCCAACCATAGAAACACCCATTAATCCCACTCTTTGCTTTCTATTAATTAACAAATCCTCTATCCATGCTACTGAGACCCGACCTCACCAGTACTGTACCCAATGTTATACAGTGACAGACCCGTCCACCAATACTGCACCCCAGTGTTATAGTGACAGACCCGTCCCCACCAGTACTGTACCCCAGTGTTTATACAGTGACAGACCTGTTCCCACCAGTACTGTACCCCAGTGTTATACAGTGACATACCGTCAACACCAGTATTGTAGCCCAGTGTTATTGTGGTAGACCCATCCCCACTAGTACTGTACCCCAGTGTTGTTACAGGGACGAGTGTGTGCGCGTGTATGCGGGAAAAGAGCGGGGACCTGGGCAGATGGGTGCACTTGAGTGGTGTCTGACTGACATGCACCCACACACTCTCTCTCGCACGCATGGAACCACACACACACACTCCCCTGCCACCATATTCTCAGGCTAACCTCCAGATAGTCAAGAGGCAGAAGGTCTCGGGGTCTCCTCGCTGTTCCTTGATGTACTGGATGCAGTCCCTGCCAGTCTTCTCCGTGTCGACGATAATAGCGTCCATGTTCTTCCCCAGCACCTTGGTGACAGCGATCTGGTACTTCTTCTGCGTAGGCTGGCACAGGTCAATCAGACGTCCGTACTGTGGGAGGGAGGGAGACTATTAAGGACAAGAGCTGCATTTATATAACACCATTTGCGACATTGAAATTTAGGGGAGATGGTGCTGTAGTGGTTACATCGCTGGCAAGTAATCCAGAGGCCCTAATGCTCTTTGGCGGTGGGGAGGTGGGCAGGGTTTGAATCCTCGCACCGCATCCAGTTGAATTCAAATTCAGTCAATGAAATGTGAATTGTGAAGCTCATCCAGTCACGGTGACCGTGAAATGACGGTCGTGAGAAAAAAACCCGTCTGGTTCACAAACGTCTCCCTTAAGAGAAGGGAAATCAGGCAACAAATGTTCCCCCCCATATCTAAAAGGAAGAAGAAGAAACCAAAGTGTCTTATTAACAAAGGATACGCAATGAACGGCACAGCAGGTCCGCTTGAACGCACAGGAGGAGACACAACCGTAGGTTGTATTGGTCTACTGACTCCCAAGATGCACTTGTCTTTTGTGGCCTTGTGGGGTCAGTGGGCCATATGAATCTAGGTTGTCCTAGGCTGCACGCCCCCCCCCCCCCCCCAATTGTTCTGGTAAATCTTTACTTCCTTTTTGGTCGACCTTCAGCCCCACGCTCCTGACCTTTGGGAGCCCGGTGCAAGGGGGGGGGGTGCGCTGAGGACCTCATCATGGCCCTGGTTAATCTCACCATTAATAGGTCCAGGCAACAGGCAGTGGGGAAGAGGGGGTATCCATCCCGACTGCCTGTTTCCCTTCCACAGCTGTGTCCGCTGCGCCGCATGTCCTTGGAAAGAGAGCATGCAGTGCTGGCTGACACCATCAAGATCTTCCGCGCCCAATGGGCGCTACGGGATTATGTGATCTACCTCTTTAATCGTGTTTTGAACTGATGGACGGTCTCCTCTACCATCGGGGAAACCAAACGCAGGACAGGTGACCATTTTGTGGAACACCTTGGTCCAATCCATAAGCACCTCCCCCCCCCCCCCCCCCCCCCCCCCCCACCCACCCTCCGCGACCTTCATGTTACGTTGTCATTTTAATGGCTCCGCAAGGCTTCAAAGGACGAGTGCATCTTGATTGGGAGCCTGTGGACCGATGCGATCTACGGCCAAATCTGATCCTTGAATGAGGGAGGGCAGGGGGAGGCTATCGGACCCGCTGTGCCATTCAGGTAGATCACAGCCGATCTCTACGCCATTATTCTGTGCCTTGCTCAGGCCGACATGCCCATCCTTGGCCTGTTGCAATGCTCCGGTGGAACCCAATGCGAGCTTGAGCACAGTGTCTTCCGATTAGGCACGTTACAGCCCTCGGGGATCAACATTGTGTTTCATAACTTTGGACCATGGCCGTCCCCCTCCCTTTCCCTTAACTTGCCGGATTTTTCCGGCATTCCCAGGTTGTTCCAGATAACCGGAATCTGTGGTATTACGCTCATTTAAGCTGCTTTCAATGCCGGTTTCAAACCGACTCAACAATTTGTTGTAGCACTTCTGCTCTGACTGGACTGGGCGACACGGAGGCAACACTCGAGGGCTCATCTCGTCATCTGAATTGGAAAAAAAAACCCCGGAGGTTTTGAAGAGGTGTGGGGTGATGCTGCACCGGGAGGGGCCGGCATGGGCAGGATGGGCAGAGCTGCCTCCTTCAGCACCGTTTGATTCTGGGGCACGGGGCGGTCTCGTGAATTTCCGACAAGAGCCCTCCCCACTTCGGCATATCATGCAGCCAGAGTCTCTCTCTCTCTAACCCTCACTGACAGCTCTTGCCTGCACCCAGTGTCCCGCCGGCAACAGACAAGACAGACATGCTACGTACCACAGAGCCCGGGTACAGCCGCTTGATACTCTCCATGATCTCTGCCTTGCGCTGCTGACGGCTGCTCTCCTGCCGGTCAATGCGAGCGTCGCCCAGCTGCTCCATGACCTGGTTCAGCTCCATGTTGATCTCGTCAATCCGCCGCTTGGCAGCCTCCACCTCGTCGGTCAGCTTGGTCTCCTGAGCCTGCTGCTCGTCCAGCGACTGCCTGCAGCGGGAGGAGGATCAATATCAGCGTATGCGGCCTTCCTCCCCGCATTCACCCTTTCCTTTTTTTTGCCATTACATTTTTAATCCATGGATGTTTATGGACATGTTTCTTTAAGGCAGCCTGCATCTTTAATTGAAGCAGAAGGAAGCAGTGGCCTGTGCCTTTAATTGAAGCAGAAGGAAGCAGTGGCCTGTGCCTTTAATTGAAGCAGAAGGAAGCAGTGGCCTGTGCCTTTAATTGAAGCAGAAGGAAGCAGTGGCCTGTGCCTTTAATTGAAGCAGATGGAAGCAGTGGCTTTAATTCAAGCAGAGGATTTCAGCAGCAGGAGCAATCACTCTGCTAGTCTGTGCTGGTTCAAACTGGAGCTGCAGACTGACTGGCACAAATGACAGAGATGGGCTGGGTCTTGGTTTGAGTGATTTGGTTGGTGGCCAATGAATTGGCCCAAAGGGCTGTGCTCTGCCCCGTAACAGGTGGTGATTGGATCTTATTCCACTGAAATGGTTCAGAGGCCTAAGGAGCTTTCAGTTTTGATTCTGGCAGCGCAAAGGCAGGAGCCGGTTACAATCCCCTGCAGAAAGCTGTAGATAACCCTCTCCAAAAAGAACTAGCTAAAGGTCAGAAAAGGCTGGTGTGAACCAACCAACTCTCCCTCAGAGAAGGCCGAGGCTTGGAAATAAACCCCAAGCTGAAAGCAAAGTTTGAGGTGAAGCAAAGGGGCCTCTCCTGGGAAAGCTACGAGTAATAAGTTTCTAAACAACAAAGATTATAACAGGCTGTAAACCAAGGACTTTAATCCGCAAGCTTGCTGTGAAGAAAGTGTACAAAAGAACCACCATCCGAAGCAGAGACTTACCTTCTCACTTTCATCTTTATTATTTTTCATCTCTTGTCTTCCCTCTGTTTTTGTCTGTCTTCATAGAATCGTAGAATTTACAGTGCAGGAGGCCATTCGGTCCAACACCTCTAAGCTAGCCCTTGGAAAGAGCACCCTACTTAAGCCCACACCGCCACCCTCTCCCTGTAACCCAGTTACTCCACCTGGGCAAGTAACTGGTGGAAATTACTTAAGGGCAATTTAGCACGGCCAATCCACCTACCCTGCACATCTTTGGACTGTGGGGGGTAAACCAGAGCACCCGGAGGGAACCCACGCAGACACGGGGAGAAAGTGCAAACTCCACACAGACAGTCACCCGAGGCTGGAATTGAACCCAGGACCCTGGAGCTGTGAGGCAGCAGTGCTAACCACTGTGCCGCCCTGGGAGGGTAGTTATGGCCACAATTAGGTCAGCCACCACCTTACTGGCCGGCAGAGCCAACTTAAGCCTCCTGCTACCAATTAAGCCACTAATGTCTGAACCAAGTACCCACACCAGACTGGGCAAATTATTCCAACAACCCATCACACTGGAGTTAGGGGATTTTCCCAGTCTCATCCTTGAATGAGGGAGGGCAGGGGCAGGAGGAGGCCATCGGACCCGCTGTGCCATTCATAGAATTTACAGTGCAGGAGGCCATTCGGCCCATCGAGTCTGCACCGGCTCTTGGAAAGAGCACCCTACCCAAAGTCCACACCTCCACCCTATCCCCATAACCCCACCCAACACTAAGGGCAATTTTAGACACTAAGGGCAATTTAGCATGGCCAATTCACCTAACCTGCACATCTTTGGACTGTGGGAGGAAACCGGATCACCCGGAGGAAACCCACGCACACACGGGGAGAACGTGCAGACTCCGCACAGACAGTGACCCAAGCCGGGAATCAAACCTGGGACCCTGGAGCTGTGAAGCAATTGTGCTAGCCACAATGCTACCGTGCTACCATTCAGGTAGATCACAGCCGATCTTAACGTCATTACTCGGTGCCTTGTTCAGGCGTTCTTGCACATCCTTGGCCTGTTGCAATGCTCCAGTGGAGCCCGATGCGAGCTTGATGAGGAGCGTTGTGTCTTCCGATTAGGCATGTTACAGCCCTCGGGGATCAACATTGTGTTTGACAATATCTCGTGTGTGGGTAGAGGGTGGGGCAGTTAAAGTGGGTAGTATATATTAGCTTGTACTTACTCCATATTTCATGATAATTCTTGGTATACATAAACAGTAATTGTGTTTAAATTTATAAACCTGGTGACTGTAATTATTGGACAGCCAAGGTTTCAGGTATTTTTATAAGAATCATGGGTTAATTCACTTGTGTTGTGACTCCGGGACGAGTGGGACTGGAATTGACCGCGCCCGAAGAAGCAATATGCTACATTTTCCTCTCTCATGCACACGGTGTTTGAAGCGACAGGCACGCACACCCCCACACATCCAGGCACTGCCTGCTCTCACACATGGATGATTCTTTCTTTCATTATTTAGCGCGCACTCACTTGCTGGTGTTGATGTAATCTTCCAGCTTTTCAATTCTCTTCTGGTTCTCTTCGATCTCTCGGAGCTTCTGTTTGATTTTCGCCTGCAGAATGTGAGAGAACGCTGCTAAATTCCATCATTAACTCAAACACAGGAACAATGAGGCAGAAAAGACCAAGGCACCCAGGGATTGTATTGTAACATTTGCCACTTCTATGGCTCATCTAAAACCATCACAAGGCGCTTGACGGGTGAAATGATCAAATGCGATTTGACCTCCGGGGGTTAAGAGGGACAGGCGACGGAAAGCTTGGTCAAAGAGGTCGGTTTGAAGAGGGGAAGAGGGCACGCAGGGGCGCAAGAGAGAAAAATACAGTGCGAGGAGATAGAGGGATTATGGGAAGAAATTCCAGAGTTTAGGAGCCAGGCTAGAAGCACCACCACCAACGCTGGGGCAACGAAAATCGGGGATGTGTAAAGAGGCAAAAATTGGAGGAATGCAGAAATCGAGTCAGTCTTGCAGGGATTCCAGACATGGAGGGGCAAGGTTAGGGGTGGATCTGGAAAAAAGGTTGAGTCTTTTTTTTTTAAAATAGAGATGTATCCAGACTGGGAACCGACGTAGATCAGTGAGTATCAGCCTGGTATTCGGTGATGCAGTGATAATCGGGATGTTGACTAATCAATGTTGTTTTGGACTCCTTACGGGAACACCGGGTTCGGGGGACTGTTTAACTCAAGTTGGCTGGACAGATGGTTTGTGACGCAGAGCAAGGATAACAGCGCGGGTTCAATTCCCGGTACCGGCTGAGATTATTCATGAAGGCCCTGCCTTCTCAGCCTTGCCCCTCACGCGAGGTGTGGTGACCCTCAAGTTAAATCACCACCAGTCAGCTCTCCCCCTCAAAGGGGAAAGCAGCCTATGGTCATCTGGGACGATGGCGACTTTACTATTTAAGGGTGTAAATGCATTGGGAGGCAGCTCAGAAGATATTTTACTGGATTGATACCTGGAATGAGCAGGTTGTTTTATCAGGGAAGGCAGGACAGACATTTTGTTTTTTTAAGAGTTAGAATCCCTGCAGTGGATTTGGCCCAGCGAGTCTGCACTGAGCCTCCGAAAGAGCCCCCCCCCCAATCCGAGTGGTCTCCTATTTCATTTGGCTGCATTCTCAGTCCACTCATCTTCAACTGGCCTGGACGCGAGGAAAACCCAGCGGTGGAGAGTTTTGAAAACCATGTGTCCAAAGTCTAATTTCTCCCTTCACGTACGCAGCACAGTCAGGTCTCAGGTTTTTCAGACAGCGAATCCCTAATCTGAACACTGCAGCAGAGAGACAGACACATCGCCAAATTTTGAAGGCTGTATACGAGGGTTTGGGGGGGTGGGGATAGGTGCTTGCCAGCATTCAAATGGCATGCGGAGATGCGATTTTCCCAGTGAGGAGATTAGCAGGCATCTAGGCAGACTCAGGTGCAGAAACAGCCTACCTTGACTACAGTGATCAGTGGAGGTATACACGTGCTAATTTCTAGAGTCAAAGAGGGGGGGGAAAGAGTAATATGGCATAATTGCCAGCACCCTCAGAAGCAGAGGGGCCACTTTTAGATCTAACGGCCTGGGAGGCCACTTTTAGATCGATGATGAACCTGGGAGGCCACTTTTCGATCTAAGAACCTGGGAGTCTACACCCAGGAGGCAAGTTTTACATCTAGCTCCCGCAGAAATCTTCGTAGAGGCAGTTTAAATATTTTTGCTGAATCAGGAAAAGACATTTGCCAGACTTGATTATCAGCCCAGCCTTGGGTGGTAACCATGAACTGGATGTTGTTTGGAGATAGGACAAGTCTTCAGGAGATCAGGGAGTGTAGATTGGACCAAGGGGTACGCGCCGCATGCACGCACACGGACTCTGTCACTGGCAGACAGAAGCAGCATGTCCACACATTGCACCTTTTCCAACTAAACAAAAGCTCGGGGGTGGGGAGTTGGGGCTGGGGGAACCATTCCCTGGTTCATGCCCCATGGACATGCCTTTACCAATCAGAGCCAGCATACCCTGGTTTGAATCTGAACAAATGTTGGGCAGTTAACTGTTCGCTGCCACATTTCATTCACAGCAAGCACCTCTACCAACCAGAGTCCACTCGCTAACCAAGTAGTACTCTTCCCATGCAGTACAAATTATTGTTCCCTCAGCTGTTGGTTTATCCTGCGTGGCTGTCCTGATGAGTGCAAGACAGAAAGCTTCGACATATCTCTTCTTCCCAGCAATCGGCAAGTTCTGCACCTTCAAAACAAGTATTTGGATAGTGGAATTGCTAACTAATCCCCATGAACCCAGTGTAGTGTTCCAGCAGATTTGCTGCCATGCATTGCTTGTTTGTGACCTGTGGGATCCCTTTACGACTGTTGTGTGGCCAAATAAACATGGGTGTTATGGTAACATTGGCCCTTTTGACCAGCACTGCATGGTGCGGTATGGACTTCCGCGCTGCCGCAAAAGAAAAACGCCGTTATCAATGTGCACGAGTTATGGGTTTTGGCCCCTCCCGACCCCGGTTTCGAAGCTGCGACGCCGGATTAGGAACTCACCTCCGTCTCCACTTTCTTCCTCTCCTCCAAGTCCAGCCGGTCCTGGTCAGCCTTCTGGTCCCGGTTGAATTTCTCCAGCTCCTGAGCCAGGGTGGCAGCTCGTTTGCTGGCCTCTTCTTTCAGCCGGTGATATTTCTTCACCTAGTTTGGGTGGAGGGGGGAAAAGAGAGACGAAAAGAAAGGCAAGATGTCATGGAGATGGGGAGACAATTGAGACCGCTGACTCTTTGCTACCAAAAGACCTCTTGGGGAATACAGACGGTATCAGTCAGCCATTTCCTATCACCTACTAGTCGAAAAAGAAACAATTGTTCTCTAGCTGACCCCAACAGACAGCAATTAGACCTGACCCATGAAAGTGTCACTTGGAACCCCTCCTGTCTTGTGGCGTCTATAGGTTATGCGTATATAGGTTGCTTCAGACTGCACTCCCTTTTCAGTTATTTAGAAAAATCTTCTGTGGCAGTTTTGTTTGCGCTTTAGCCCCATGCTCCTGATCGGGTAGAGAGGGGAATATCAGGAGGAGACTGCCCCTTGCGAACCTACTCCTTAGCCAGGCCAAACTCGCCATCAGCAGGTCCAGGCAACAGGCGACCGAGGGGACTTCCTGCCCATACTTATGCCCCTCTATCACGGCTACAGCTGGAGAGGGAGCAAGCGGTGCCCACCATCGAGTCCTTCCGTGCCAGGTGCGCACCGTGGGGAACTCGGGTGCCTTATGGACCTCCCCTTAATCACATTTTAGTTTGATGTTTTAAGTTTCATTTGTGATTTGTTATTGTTGAAGGCAGTACCCCTTTTAAGGGGGCTGCCCTTTTTACTTTGTATGTCACAGGAGGCACACAAGAACAGACAATTTATTTTTGCTCGAGGGGGTTCAAATGCAAAAGGGGACGCAACGATGCGTTAGTTGTACGCAGCCTAGGTCAGAGGATGGTGCAGAATATTAACTTTGGGGCACCGTATTTCAGCCAGGATAGATCCACGGAGGGGGGAGCAGTTCAGATTCTCCAGAATTATACCAGCGCCCTGGCTATTACTGACTCTGGACCAACATCGCTAAAAACAGATAATTTGCTTATTTCCCTCACATTTATTGCAGTTTGCGAGATTGCATCCGGTGTACAAATTGACGATCTGCATTACAACACTGACTTCAGACTGGGCAAATTATTCCAACAACCCATCACACTGGAGTTAGGGGATTTTCACAGTCTCATCCTTGAATGAGGGAGGGCAGGGGCAGGAGGCAGCCATTCATAGAATTTACAGTGCAGGAGGCCATTCGGCCCATCGAGTCTGCACCGGCTCTTGGAAAGAGCACCCTCCCCAAAGTCCACACCTCCACCCTATCCCCATAACCCCACTCAACACTAAGGGCAATTTTGGACATTTAAGGGCAATTTATCATGGCCAATCCACCTAACCTGCACATCTTTGTACTGTGGGAGGAAACCGGAGCACCCGGAGGAAACCCACGCGCACACGGGGAGAATGTGCAGACTCCGCACAGACAGTGACCCAAGCCGGAATCAAAACTAGGACCCTGGAGCTGTGGAGCAATTGTGCTGTCCACAATGCTACCGTGCTGCCTGTGATAAAAGTGCTTCTGGGACAAACGGAAGTCATAAAAGTTGCTTCGCAACTGTACCTAACCTTAGTGTCTAACCTGGGAGTACCGATACTGACACTGGGTGTCCGCGATGCAAAGTTTATTGCTGCAGTCTAATTCTTGGAAATTGGACTTCCTGACGTCAGTGAAAGTGTAATCCCCTTTTGACTGGCAAATGCTTGGAAGTTGCTTAAGTGGTCTTGGAAATTGGGATCAATGCAGATCACCACCATCCCACAATTCCTCCCCTGCTCGACCTTACCTGGTTCTCCTCGAGCTGCAGATCCCGACCTTGACTCTGGCTCTCCTCCTCCATGCGCTCCTCGAACTCCTGCCGGGCTTTCTCCACTGACAGCATCTCCTGCTCCAGCTCGTCCATGTCCCCCTTGCGCTTCTTGTACTGCTTCTGAGCGTTCTGCAGCGACTTCTTGGCGGATTCCAGCTTCTTGATTTTGTGCGACGTGTTTTCCTTGGCCTTGATGTACTGTGGCCGTTTCTGGTTTAATTCTGCGTCCTTCTCCCTGAAAGCAGAAAGGTATCCAAGTGTCAGCCAGTCATATCGTGTTTACAAATGGCCCCCCACAAAGTGGCTCATCTTCCATTCGTTTACCAATATAGGAAGAGGTCCTGCAAATTAGTCATTCCAGAGGTCAGCAGGAGTGCAATTGCTTTTCTTTATTCTGCCAGGTCCCTGAAAATTGCTTAAGACATGTGACGTGGTCTGTCAAATTGGGGATTCCCAAGGTCAGCGAGAGTGCAACTGCCTCTCTTTACACTGGCAGATGCCCAGACATTTCTCCCCAAGAAGGAAATGCCTGCATCTAATTTGCCAGCTTGGAACAATGCAAATTCATATCCCTGCACCAGGCCTGGCACCACATACCAAGCCCAGGTAAATGCTGCCAGGCTGTTCGACCACACAAGGCATCACAACCAGGGCTAATTGGTCTTCAGACATTCATAATTTTGCACTTCCCGTAGGAAAGTAGGAATCCTGGCTGATCCCACGAGAAGGAGCAATTGCAGTTTCCCTTCGTTCACTCAGCACAGGCCAGGAGGGGAACTCGAGACCTGGGAACTCCCTTGTCACCTCGGTACGAGTCGAGGCGGATCAGTTGCCCCGATAGCCATCGTCACTTACAATGAACTGACCCAATTTGGCCTCAGCCCTGGTTCAGCGAGGGTTCAGGGGGAGGAGGCTGACAATCCCAGTGCAGTATTGTGGGAGTGCTAACCAACATCATTAACCAAAATAAGTTGATTATCCGGTTATTAAAGCACAAATCATCTGCCTGGGTCATTCTCAGTGCTGCTGAGTGGGATCCTACTGTGCTCTCATTGGCTACCATGTTTCCGACATTACAGCAGTAGGGCTTCAAGGGAAGGTGCCAATCTTTCACTCCTAAAGCGCCGCGAGGAGCGGCGCTGCGAATTGGGACTTCCCACGGTCACACAGTGCAATTGCTTCTCTTTAGGTTGGCGGAACAATTGGAAATTGCTTCGCGTCATCGTGAGGTCACGAAAGACGCTACAGAACTGCAAAGTTCTCTCCTCTCTCTGCAAGCCATTAACACCCAAAGCGAGCAGAAAGATCGAGAGACTCGCAGGCTGGAAAGATGGTGCAGGCGGGAAGGCTTTAGATTCCTGGGACAGGCTCAGGGGGAGGTGACATCTGTACGAGCCGGACTGGTTGCGGGTTGCACTGGAACAGAGCTGGGACTTGGGGGGGGGGGGGGGGGGGGGGGGGGGGGGAGAGACCAAGAGGAATACCTGGATGCACATAATACCGAGAGGGACAGAAAGCACTCGTGTTGAGAATAGCAAGTTAAGTCAGAGTAAGAGAAAAAGTAATGACGTCTAAATGAGAATTACTGCGAATGCACCGAGTACGGGAAATAAGACTGGGGAGTTACAGGTGCAGATTACATTGTGGAAATATGACGTTGTGGCAATAACAGAAACCTGGCTCAAGGAAGGGCAAGACTGGATGTTAAATATTCCTGGGTACAAGGTGTTCAGAAAAGATAGTAAAGGGGGAGGGTTGACGGTATCGGTTAGGGAGAGCATTGTAGTACTGGAGAAAGCGGATGTCCCAGAGGGTCCAATGACAGAATCTATTTGGCTCGAGCGAAGGAACAAAAAGAGTGCTCTGACATCGCTCAGTGTAGTCCATAGATCGCCAACTGGTGGAAAGGATGAGGAATAAATCTGTAGGAAAATTATAGAGAAGTGCAAACATTATAGAGTAGCTTTAATGGGGGATTTTTATGACCCAAATGTGGACTGGGAAAGGAGGAGAGGGGGTAAAAGTTCTGAAATGGCATTCAGGAAAATTTTCTACAGCAGTTAAGTATCCAGTCCAATAAAAAAAAGGATGGACTGTTGGCCCTGGTTCTTGGAAAGAAGGTGGGCCCAGTAGATCAAGTGTCAGTGGGGGGAACATTTAAGAAACAGTGAGCAAAGAACAAAGAAATGTACAGCACAGGAACAGGCCCTTCGGCCCTCCAAGCCCATGCTGACCAACTAAACTACATTGACATAGAATCATAGAATTTGCAGTGTAGAAGGATGTCATTCAGCCCATCGAGTCTGCACCTGCACCCTACCCAAGCCCACACCTCCACCCTATCCCCGTAACCCCACCCAACCTTTTTGGACAATTTATCATGGCCGATCCACCTGACCTGCACATCTTTGGACTGTGAGAGGAAACCGGAGCACCCGGAGGAAACCCACGCAGAAAAGGGGAGAACGTGCAGACTCCGCACAAGACAGTGACCCAAGCCGGAATCGAACTTGGGAGCCGGGAGCTGTGAAGCAACTGTGCTGCCGTATCATAAGGTTTAGGATGATGATAGGAAAAGGACAACGGGCAAGCCAGAGTAAGAATAATTAACTGGGGGAAGTGCAGACTTCAACGGAGCAAGAACGGAGCTGGACCAGATAGACTGGAACGAAAGGCTGGCAGGGAAAAACTGGAGCTGAACAGCAGGCTACGTTCAGAACAGAAATGGTCCGGACACAGCCAATGTAGATTACTTCAAAATGAAACGGCAAGGGAAACAAATCCAGAGCTCCCTGGATGAAAAAGAGGCAGAAATTAAGATAAGGGAGGAAAGATGTGCTTATGACAGGTAGAAAATAACAGTTAAAATAACAGAGGAATACAGAAGGTTCAGAGGGGAGGTGAAAAAGCACATTGGAAAAGTCAATATGAAGGGGAATCCCAAAGTCTTCTAGAGGCAGGTAAATGGTAAAGAGTGGTAAGAGGAAGAGTGGGGCAGATTCGGGATCTAAAAGGGGATTTACACGTGGAGACGGGGGGCACGGTTGAGGTATTGAATGAATACTTTGCAACAGTCTTTACCAGGGAAGGAGATGCTACCCAGGACGACTGGTGACAAGACGAGGTAACTCTCTCTGACACGGGGGAAGTGTTCAAGAGACTGGTCAAGAGTTGACAAGGCAGTTGGATAAGATGCATCCAAGTATACTGAAGGAAGTGAGAATAGAAATGACAGGGACACTGGCCATAACCGCCTAGTCCCCTCCAGAGGACTGGAGAATTGCAAATGTTATACCATTGTTCAAAAAAAAAGAAAAGAGGTTTTGTGGGCAAGCTTCTGGAAACAATTATTCAGGATAGTCACATGAAAAACTCAGGTCGATTAAGAATGAAATGAAAATGAAATGAAAATCGCTTATTGTCACAAGTAGGCTTCAAATGAAGTTACTGTGAAAAGCCCCTAGTCACCACATTCCGGCGCCTGTTCGGGAGGCTGGTACGGGAATTGAACCATGCTGCTGGCCTGCCTTGGTCTGCTTTAAAAGCCAGCGATTTAGCCCAGTGTGCTAAACCAGCCCCTTAAGAAGAGCCAGCACGGATTTCTAAAGTGAAAACAGTGTTTAACTAACGTTTTTTAAGGAGGTAACAGACTGGATCAATGAAGGTAATGCTGTTGATGCGGTGTGTATGGACTTTCAGAAGGCATTGGATACAGTAACACACAACAGACTTGTGAGGGAATGGCAACATGGATACAGAATTAGCCGATTAATAGGTAGAAAACATTAATGGACAATGGCTATTTTGGGGGCTGGAGGGAGGATTGCAGTGGTATTCCCCAGGGGGTCAGTATTGGGACCCTTACTTTTCCTGATAAACATGGATACAGAATTAGCCGATTAATAGGTAGAAAACATTAATGGTCAATGGCTATTTTGGTGGGCTGGAGGAAGGATTGCAGTGGTATTCCCCAGGGGGTCAGTATTGGGACCCTTGCTTTTCCTGATATAAACTAATGAGCTAGATTTTGGCGTGCAGGGAACAATTTCAAAGTTTTCAGACAACACAAAACTTGGGACAGTGTAGAACTTGAAAAGGACATGGAGAAGTTGGTGGAGTGGGCAGATAGGTGGCAGATGAAGTTCAATGCAGAGAAGTGTGAAGTGACGCTTTGGCAGGAAGAACACAGAAACACAACACAAGGGGTACATGCCTTAAAGGGTTCAGGAGCAGGGAGACCTGGGTGTATATGTGCACAGATCACTGAGGTGGAAGGACGGGTGGAGAGAGCAGACAATAAAGCAAATAGCATTCTGGGCTTTATTAGCACAGAGTGGAAGAGCGAAGAGGTTATGCTGAACTTATACAAGACAGTAGTTAGACCTTAGCTGGAATATTGTGTACAGTTCTGGGCGCCACACTATAGGAAGGATGTGAACACATTGGAGGGAGTGAGGAAGATATTTACAAGACTGGTTCCAGGGATGAGAAACTTCAGTGACGAGGACAGATTGGAGAGGTTGGGACTGTTCGCTTGGAGAACAGGAGGCTAAGAGGAGATCTGATGTTCCAACCCATGAGAGTAAACGGCGAGAAAATGTTCCCGCCCGAAAATGATCGAGAACAAGAGGGGACACAGAATTAGTGAATTGCAAACTAGGCAAATGCGACGCGAGACAAAACTTCTTCGCCCAGCATGTGGTCTGGAGTTCACTGTCTGGAAGTGTGGAGGTGGAGGCAGGTTCAATTGAGACATTCAAGGCATTAGGATATTATTTGATTAGAAGCAATGGGTATGGGGAGTAAGCAGCGAATGGCACTAAGCCACGGTGTTTGTTTGGGCAGCAGGTTGTTATGGGCCAGGGTTTAGAGAACCACAAAGTGTATCATGGAGTTCACGTGACCCACAACTTTTAATAGATTGTGGTATGGGGAGCACACGGCCCACACTACAGGTGTGGTACAGCAGAAATGGAAAAGTATTGTTTAAAGCAAAAATGTTTAGTCTATGAACTCAAGTTAACCTTTTTAAAACAAACAGTGAACATCTTAGCAACCATTAATTCAAATACAACCCCCAAAGAATACAACACGAAGTAATGCGTACGCTGTCCTTTTAACATCCAGAAGACTTACAAAAAAACATAACCTTTAACAGAAGCACATCAGGTTAAAGTCACTACTCAGAACATTTATAATTCTGAATTCACCAAATGATCAAGAGACAGTCTTTTCATGGCAGAGAGAACAGCAGTACAGCTGCTTTGTCTGGCTTCAGCTCCAACACTGAAAACAAAACCAAAAAGACACAGACACACCCAAGCTTTTCTCAAAATGAAACTAAAAAGCAGAGCCAGAGCTCAGCTCCACCCACACTCCTGACATGAGCAGCCAAACATTTCTTAAAGCGACATTCTCATGACAAGGTGCAGACACGATGGCCGGGATTCTCCAACCCCCTGCCGGGTTGGAGAATCCCGGCCATCGTGTCTGCCCCCCCACCCCCGGCAATTCTCTGGGTCCCGAGGGGCTGTCCATTTTTGGCCAGTCCCGCCGGTGTAAATTACTCATGTCACGCATGGCGGGACCTGGAAGGTGAGTATGCGGGGGCAGTCTTCAAGGAGAGGGGGGGGCGCCACGGTAGCCTGGCCCGCGGTCAGGGCCCACCGATCGGTGGGCGGGCTTGTTCCGTGGAGGCACTTCT
The DNA here is from genome assembly GCF_047496885.1 of Scyliorhinus torazame. NCBI lineage: Eukaryota > Metazoa > Chordata > Chondrichthyes > Carcharhiniformes > Scyliorhinidae > Scyliorhinus > Scyliorhinus torazame. The sequence continues at coordinate 24,153,399 of NC_092728.1, forward strand.
TTCTTCCGGGCCCCTGTAGGGCTCCGCCACATTGCTCGGGGGCCGGCACAGAGAAGAGAACCCCCGTGCATGCGCTGAAATATGCCGGCCGGTCTGCGCATGCGCGGAATCACGCCGGCCGTTCCACGCATGCGCAAACTGGCCCTTCAGCGCCGGAAGGCGAGGCGCCAACCCCTCCGGCGTCCACCGAGCCCTGAAAGATTCCGCACTATCGGGGGCTGTAGACGCCGGAGTGGTTGGCGCCGGTTTTCCCGCCGGCGTGGGGACTTAGCCCCCAGAAGGGAGAATCCCGCCCGATAAGCTGAATGGCTTCCTTCTGCACATAACAATTAAATGCCCATCTTGACATTCCCGAGCACCACCGCCCACTCCATTCCGACACAACCGGAAACCTACTTGATGTCCTTCTCGATCTGCTGCTGCTCCCGCGTCAGCTTGCCCACTTCCTTCTTATGCACCTTCATCTCCTCCTCCACCTTGTCCATGCGCTTCCTGTCCTTCTCAATCTCCTTGTTCCGAGACGTCAGGTCCTTGCTCAGTCTCTCGATCTCCGACTCGTTGTGAAAGAGTTTGAAGAGCTGCAGCTGTACCTGTGCCCGGACCAGTTCATCCTTCAGGCGCTGGTAACGTTCTGCCTGAGAGAGTGGAGCGAAAACAGATCAATTGTGGAACCAGAAAAGGATCAGAAGACCAATAAACCATTCAAATCTGATGTCCAGCATGGTTCAGTTGGATGGACTCTCTCCTGAGTTAGGAGGGGCATGGCCTCACCTCAAGAGACTCAAGCGCATGATCCACGCCTCACACTTGCCGCTGTAGTGTTGGGGGGGGGGGGGGGGGGGGAATGGCCAAGGTGCACTGCCGCTGTCAGGGTGCCAGGGCCGAGGGAGCATTGCACTGGTGGAGGGACAATGCGCAGGGAGCACCACTGAAGGAGTACTCAAATTAAGACGGTCACGGGGCGGCACAGTGGTTAGCACTGCCGCCTCAAGGCGCTGAGGACCTGGATTCGATCCCGGCCCTGGGTCAATGTCCGTGTGGAGTTTGCACATTCTCCCCACAAGCCAAAGATGTGCAGAGTACGGCCACGCTAAATTGCCCCTTAATTGGAAAAAAAATAATTGGAGATTCTAAATTTATTTTAGAAAAAAGACGGTCGCTAGTAAATCCAATCAGGGTGGGGAATTCAAGAGAAACGTCTTTACCCAGCGGGCGCCCGCACCTACCAGGGGTCGTGGGTGGGAATGGGGACCCATTCATACGGGGAGTGGGGAGAATAAGGGATCCATGGGGAGTGGTTGAGATGAATCATGTTGACGTGATTAAAGGGGGCGAGAAGCTGGATAAACACATGAGTGAGAAATTAAGAGAAAGATATGGGGTATGGGGAGATTGGTATGGTGGCAGAAGTACTGGCACAGAGCAGAGGAGCCATATGGCCTGTTTCTGTCTGGCAACTTCATGTGAAAGCAGGTCGAAGATCACATATCTGCTAAAGCTAGGACCACGCCACGCTCACAACCTACCTCTTCCTTCTCCTGTTTGGCTTCCTTGCGCTCCGCTGCGATGTTCTTCTTCCGGTGGTAATTGAACTGAGTGTCCTCCTCAGCCTTCACCATCTCCTTCTTCCTCTTGTCATACTCCTGTGCCAACTCGCCTGAGCGGCTAATCTCCTCAAAGAGGGCTGTCCGTTCCTTGGGGTTCTTCATGGCGATAGACTCCACCGCACCCTGCGAACCGTGAACACCGCAAGTCATCTCCAGTGGCTGGAAACTGATAACCGGCATGGTGCTAGGTACAGACAGGATTACATTTACCAGACCAAATAGATGTAATGCAAATGTCTCAGGGCCACGCGAGCAGGGCAGGAGAGGAGGGGCCCCGGCGGGCAGAGGAGAGATGGAGAGGGCACCCCCTCTGCGGGCGGGATGGTGAGGGGGGACCTGCAGGAGGGAGGGATGGAAAGGGGGGCCCTACAGGAGGGAGGGATGGAGAGGGGGGGCCCCCCGCGGGAGGGAGGGATGGAGAGGGGGGGCCCCCGTGGGAGGGAAGGATGGAGAGGGGGTGGCCCCCCGTAGGAGGGAGGGATGGAGAGAGGGGGTCCCCGCAGGAGGGAGGGATGGAGAGAGGGGGGTCCCCGCAGGAGGGAGGGATGGAGAGAGGGGGGCCCCCCACGGGAGGGAGGGATGGGGGCTCCATGGGAGGGAGGGATGTATGGGGGGGGGCCCGTGAGAGGGAGGGATGGAGAGGGAGGGTCCCGAGGGAGGGATGGAGAGTGGGGCCCCCAGAGGAGCGAGGGGTGGAGAGAGGGGCCCTCAGAGGAGGGAGGGATGGAGAGAGGGGCCCCCAGAGGAGGGAGGGATGGAGGGGGGGGGGGCCCACAGGAGGGAGGGATGGAGAGGGGCGGCCCTGCAGGAGGGAGGGATGGAGAGGGGGGGGGGGGCCGCGTGAGGGAGGGATGTAGAGTGGGGCCCCCAGAGGAGGGAGGGGTGGAGAGAGGGGCCCCCAGAGGAGGGAGGGATGGAGAGAGGGGCCCCCAGAGGAGGGAGGGATGGAGGGGCCCACAGGAGGGAGGGATGGAGAGGGGGCCCCCCCAAAGTAGGGAGGGATGGAGAGGGGCGGCCCTGCAGGAGGGAGGGATGGAGAGGGGGGGGGGGGGGGGCCGCGTGAGGGAGGGATGTAGAGTGGGGCCCCCAGAGGAGGGAGAGTTGGAGAGGGGGGGTGGGTCCCTGAGGGAGGGAGAGATGGGGCGTGGGTCCCTGTGGGAGGGAGGGATGGAGAGGGGGGGGCTGCGACGGGTAAGGAGGGCGAGTAATAGTGAGGATTTAGGGGGCTATAGGAGATTACAGAGAGGGGGAGAGCTGTAGGATGACCCTTTGGAGAGTAAGGAGGGACAAGAGGATAGAAATTAAATCAGCAGCACTCAAGTGTTACCTGAAACACTAAGAAGTTACGGGCTTTGATGAGAATTCCCAATTTCTCCAGCTGTTCGCTGTACTCCTGCAACGGCACCACTTTGGTGTTGATCCTGTACTCCGAGGATGCCCCTGCAAAGTTACTGAGAATTAGTGCCGCTTGCAGCGGTGGGTCAGCACCGCGGAAGGCTCTGCGACGCTCTGGCACAGGGTCAGAGCCACTCTGGCCATGGCGGAGCAGGTACACCGCTCTGCACTGAAAAATGCTATCAGAGCAACTCTGCCCGGCTTCACTCACCCACAATAATCCTGGTGAAGACTTTGTCGTCGCCGCTGTCTTCTGTGTACACCATGCTGACCAGGGCCCGGTTGGCGGCCGGCTTGCCCACTGGCGCACCGTGGATCAGGTCCTTCAGCGTTTTCACCCTTAGGTTGCTGGTCTTCTCCGCCAGCACAAAGCTGATGGCGTCCATGAGGTTAGATTTACCTGAGCCAGACAAGACGGGGAACAATAACTTTGTCGTGCGACTTACAAACAGAAGGCCGTGCTCGGAGGGGCGGTGGTGGCGACCTGAGAGAGGATTAAAACGGTGGGGATGGGAGGGTGGCGTTGTTTGGTAAGGACAGGGGGCTGCTGCATCGAAGGATGGAGTTGGATGGATCCATGAGGAAGAAAGCAATGGGAGGATGTGGCGATCTTCCGCCGCCATGTGCAGAATGCCAGATATCAGGTAGATAAGCCAGAGAGGCTAGACGCGAGAGGAGCGGAATCTCTCGGCTTTGATTGGGGCAGCACGGTAGCACAAGTGGATAGCTCTGTGGCTTCACAGCGCCAGGGTCCCAGGTTCGATTCCCCGCTGGGTCACTGTCTGTGCGGAGTCTGCATGTTCTCCCCGTGTGCGCGTGGGTTTCCTCCGGGTGCTCCGGATCCCTCCCACAGTCCAAAGATGTGCAGGTTAGGTGGATTGGCCATGATAAATTGCCCTTAGTGACCAAAAAAGGTTAGGAGGGGTTATTGGGTTGCGGGGATAGGATGGAAGTGAGGGCTTAAGTGGGTCCATAAGACATAGGAGCGGAAGGAAGGCCATTCGGCCCATCGAGTCCACGCCACCATTCAATCATGGCTGATTTCAACTCCATTTACCCGCTCTCTCTCCATAGCCCTTAATTCCTCGAGAAATCAAGAATTTATCAACTTCTGTCTTAAAGACACTCAACGTCCCGGCCTCCACCGCCCTCTGTGGCAATGAATTCCACAGACCCACCACTCCCTGGCTGAAGAAATTTCTCCTCATCTCTGTTCTAAAGTGACTCCCTTTTATTCTAAGGCTGTGCCCCCAGGTCCTAGTCTCCCCTGCTAATGAAAACAACTTCCCTACATCCACCCTATCTAAGCCATTCATTATCTTGTAAGTTTCTATTAGATCTCCCCTCAACCTCCTAAACTCCAATGAATATAATCCCAGGATCCTCAGACGTTCATCGTATGTTAGGCCGACCATTCCTGGGATCATCCGTGTGAATCTCCGCTGGACCCGCTCCAGTGCCAGTATGTCCTTCCTGAGGTGTGGGGCCCAAAATTGCTCACAGTATTCTAAATGGGGCCTAACTAATGCTTTATAAAGCTTCAGAAGTACATCCCTGCTTTTATATTCCAAGCCTCTTGAGATGGATGACAACATTGCATTTGCTTTCTTAATTACGGACTCAACCTGCAAGTTTACCTTTAGAGAATCCTGGACTAGACTCCCAAGTCCCTTTGCACTTCAGCATTATGAATTTTGTCACCATTTAGAAAATAGTCCACGCCTCTATTCTTTTTTCCAAAGTGCAAGACCTCGCACTTGCCCGCGTTGAATTTCATCAGCCATTTCTTGGACCACTCTCCTAAACTGTCTAAATCTTTCTGCAGCCTCCCCACCTCCTCCATACTACCTGCCCCTCCACCTATCTTTGTATCATCGGCAAACTTAGCCAGAATGCCCTCAGTCCCGTCATCTAGATCGTTAATAGAAAAAGAGTCGGTGCAGACTCGATGGGCCGAATGGCCTCCTTCTGCACTGTATGTTCCATGATTGCCACATTAAAGTGCTTTATGAATGAGTGTCATTACTAATACACTTTCATCTCTGCCTAATGAAGCTTGACATGGAGAACCACAAATATGGTAGGGATACAAGCAGGAGTACCAGGTTTTGAGAAGCATTTTGAAGGAGAGACAAGAGGTGGAGAGCGGAGCTTGGTTGTCAGGGGGAGGGCCACTTAATGAAATATTTGGGCGAGGTTGCAGAGGAAAAAAAAAAAACTTTGGCCAGAGAGGTTGGTTTTTAAGCAACACCTTACAGGTAAGAAGACATTTAGAAGTCATGGAGTCATAACGGTTCACAGCACGGAAAAGATCCTTCGGCCCCATACGTCTGCACCAGTCAAAAACAACCACCTAACTATTCTAATCCAATTTCCCAGCACTTGTCCCATAAGCCTCGTCTGCCTTGGGTTCGAAAGTGCAAATCTAAATACTTCTTAAATGTTATGAGGGTCTCTGCCTCCATCACCCTTTCAGGCAGCAAGTTCCAGACTCCCACCCCCCTCTGGGTGAAAGCTCTCCTGGTTCTCGCCACCGTGAGGCAGCAGTACTAACCACTTCGCCATCGTGCCGCCTTGCCCCATATAATTTTATACATCTCAATAGAGAACGTAATGGAGTGGTGTAACGACAACAATCTCTCCCTCAATGCCAGCAAAACTAAAGAGCAGGTCATTGACTTCAGGAAGCAAAGTACACACCCCTGTCTGCATCAACGATGCAGAGGTGGAGATGGTTGACAGCTTCAAATTTCTAGGTGTGCAGATCACCAAAATCTGTCCCGGTTAACCCACGTCGACACTACGACCAAGAAAGCACAAGTCAGGAAACTTGGCATGCCCACATTGACTGTAATCAGCCTTTACAGGTGCACCATAGAAAGCATCCTATCGGGCTGCATCACAGCCTGGTATGGCAACTGCTCAGCCCAGGACCGCAAGAAACTTCAGAGTCGTGAACACAGCCCAGTCCAGCACACGAACCTGCCTCCCATCCATTGACTCCATCTACACCTCCCGCTGCCTGGGGAAAGCGGGTAGCATAATCAAAGATCTCTCCCACCCGGTTTACTCACTCTTCCAACTTCTTCCATCGGGCAGGAGATACAAAAGTCCGAGAACATGCATGAAATGATTCAAAAGCAGCTTCTTTCCCGCAATTACCAGACTCCTAAGCGACCCTCTTATGGACTGATCTGATTTAACACTACACTCCAGTACGCTTCACCCAATGCCAGTGTCTATGTAATTACATTGTGCATCTTGTGTTGTCCTATTACGTATTTTCTTTTCATGTATTAAATGATCTGTTTGAGCTGCACGCAGAAAAATACTTTTCACTGCACTTCGGTACACGTGACAATAAACAAATCCAATCTAGTCACCCACTCTGTCTCTTATGCTCCGAGGAAAATAACCACAGTCGATCCAATCTCTCTTCACAGCTAAAACGCTCCAGCTCAGGAAACATCCTGGTAAATCTCCTCTGCACCTTTCCCTCCCTGCACGTTCTCCCAGTGTCTACGTGGGTTTCCTCCGGGTGCTCCGGTTTTCTCCCACAAATCCAAAGACGCGCAGGTTAGGTGGATTGGCCGCGCTAAATTGCCCCTTAGTGTCCATAAAGGGTAGGTGGGGTTACTGGGTTAGGGTGGAGGTGCGGGCTCTTTCCAAGGGCCAGTGCAGACTCAATGGGCCGAATGGCCTCCTTCTGCACTGTAAATTCTATAATGTAGATTCCAGAACTGCACACGTTGCTCCCGCTGTGTCCTAACCAAACTTTTATGCAGTTCTGGAATAACATCCCTGCTCTTAAACTCTATGCCTCAGCTAATAAAGTCAAGCACACCATATGCCTTCTTAGCCACGGTGTCCACCTGCTCTGCTACCTTAAGGGACCAGTATGCATTCACACCAAGGTCCCTCTGATCCTCGGTGCTCCCCACAGTCCTGCTGTTTATCATGTATTCCACTGCCTTGTTTGTCCTGTCCAAGGGGGACCTTGCAGAATTGTTTTCCCATTTCTGGGTCAGATGTTTAACGGCCGAGCGGAACTTTGCAAATCCTGAGGTAAAGTCAGGGTGTGAGACCGGGGGAGGTTTGTGGGGAAGAGGGTTTGGGATCCCCGAGGCCCAGCACAGCCCCGGGCTCCATTTCCGCCTCCTCACCCGAGCCGTTGGGCCCGATGATGGCCGTGAACTTCTTGAAGGGCCCGATGATCTGCCGCCCCTTGTACGACTTGAAGTTCTCGATCTCGATCATCCGCAGGAAACCCATGGCGATCCGCGGTGGGGGGGACCAAATAAACCGAGGCCTCGACGGACAACAAACCAGGACTAGGCCTCCCGCCCTCCTGCTCTGAGCATCGCTAGATCCACCTCCTTCTCGGCTCTCTGGGATTTGTAGTTTCTCCCACCTCCCCCATTGTGAGAGGAGATCGAGGCCGGGACTACATCTCCCGGGGTGCACCGCGACCACGGCGGCAGGCGGGGGTGGAGGGCGCATGCGCAGGGTTACTGAACTACAGCTCCCGGCTGCCTCTGCGCCCGCGCACCAGAAACCGATTCCTCCCCTTTCAACCGCCCAGGTCCCGCCCACCTCACCTGTTTCCCTGCTATTGGCCGCCGGCCGAACAGACCAGCGGTCCCATTGGACGAGACCAACGCCAATCACCTTGATTGCCCGCCCTCCACAGAATGGTCCATCTTAATTGGGAGAGAAGGGGGTTGATCCGGCTTCGAGATTTTATCCCTTTTCCGTCCTTTCGACCCATTGCTGAGGCTATGCCCGCAGATATTTCCAGTCATAAATTATGCTCCATCTAGTTTAGCTGGGTGTCTGGGCGAAAAGAGTTACTTTAAGAATAATTTTCTGCAGTGTTCCCCCTATTTTCCTCAAGGTGAAATGTCTCTGTTGCCAGGGCGACCCAAGGCGTCCTTGTTGTTTGTTACAGTGACAACAACAACTTGGCACCCAGTTGGGTTTCCAGATCGATGGATGGTGGCTGGATGCAGGGGACCTCCGACTCAGACTCAAACTCAGCCAAAGCACAGAGCTAGCTAGTGGGAAATAAATTATACACATATATATATATAATACATATACAAACTTAGATATTTAGCATTGTCCATCAACACAGGTGACAAAACCATGTACAAGTTAGACCTTCCCGTCGACCCGAAGCAGACTGCGGCTATCGAGCGCCGGAGGAATGCCGAGCTCCAGCGGCAAAGCCGCATTTTCAACGTCAAGAACCGGACCCTCGGGGTAAGCGAGCAGTTTGTCTGCAAGTGGGAGGGGGTAGGTGGGGGTCGTTGAGGTAGGAGCAGGAGGCGGTCGTTCAGCAACCTCCAACACCCGTCCGTTGCCCGTCCACCAGACGCAGGAACAACCCGCTGGGCCATCCGCCCTGCTCCGCCATTCAATGGGATTGTGGCCGATCCGATGCGATATAATAATAATCTTTATTAGTGTCACAAGTAGGCTTACATTAGCACTGCAATGGAGTTACTGTGAAAATCCCCAGTCGCCACACTCCGCCGCCTGTTCGGGTACAGTGAGGGAGAATTCAAAATGTCCAATTCACCTGACAGCACGTCTTTCGGGACTTGTGGGAGGAAACCGGAGCACCCGGAGGAAACCCACGCAGACACGGGGAGAACATGCAGACTCCACACAGATAGTGACCCAAGCGGGGAATCGAACCTGGGACCCTGGTGCTGTGAACCGACAGTGCTAACCAATGTGCTACCATAACTCCACTTTCCCTATAACCATGGAGATCCTCATTGATTAAAAATTTGTCTATTTCTGCCTTGAACATACTTAACGGCTCAACGTCTACAGCTCTCTGCTGCAAAAAATGCCATAGATTCATTATCCTCTGAGAGAAGAAATTCCTCCCCAACTCTCCATTACGAACCCAGACCCCAACAGTATCTAGGATACTGGACAGAAATCCCCAATATTTTAGATGGAATTTTGTAAAACTGAGGAAAGGATACCTCACTCATTGCAAAATAGGGATATGGTATATTAAAACAAACATTATTGCTAACACTGTATTAAAATATATTTTACATCACACAAGGAAATAGATTTCAATTACCCCTTAAACTATGCTAATCAATACGGTGACACAATAACCCTTAACTGCTATTTTTACTTCCATTCAAATAACAGAACCATCTCAGACCCCAATCCCCTTTTAAATAAAGTTAGCACTCAGGAATACTTGCTGTACAGACATGTCTTGAAACTCCACTTTCAAAAAAAAGAGAGATCTTCTGAGACTGCTCTCAAGATAAACTTGATCCCGTCAGAACAATGCAGGATCTCTAGCTGAAGTCTTAAGAAACTGCCTTCATAGCTTGACTTCCAGCTCCCAAATAAACCTCTGAACTGCGTGGAAAGAGACTGCTAGTCTGTCTATGGACAGATCTTTAACAACTATATAGAGACTAGCTGCTTGACTCCTGATCACATCCCAATCTAAAACCTAAACAGAAAACCGCAACATCTGACTGCTTCAGCCTTTTGGCTACGTTCATGAACTACATCACCTTACTACCCTGAACTCAAAATCTCATAACTAAATACTCCACAGGGAAGCCTCTTAATCCAAACAAAAGTCCATTAGCCCGAGCTTTTACAATGCTTTAATTGCACCTCTGCTCCCAAAATGCCTAGCCGTCTTGCAAACTAAGTTTTCTTAAAAACACTGCATCAGCAGTCATACACAGGCTTTTAACCCTAACTGCACCAAATACATACAATACAATACATCTGAAATGCCGATATTCATCACACCGCCCCCTATAAAAACACTACTCTAACCCAGGCTTTTAACTTTTGCTGCACCAAATAATTAACAATTAATAAATTAATAATTGCTTATTGGCATAAGTAGACTTCAATGAAGTTACTGTGAAAAGCCCCTCGTCGCCACATTCCGGCGCCTGTTCGGGGAGGCCGGTACGGGAATTGAACCTGCGCTGCTGGCATTGTTTTACATTACAAGCCAGCTATTTAGCCCACTGTGCTAAACCAGCCCCTACATACATCTGAAATTCCTACATTCATCACTCTTAAATGGGCGGCCCCCTTACTCTGAGATTACACCCTCTGATCCTAGCCTCTCCCACAAGCGGAAACAACTTCTCAGCACCTACCCTGTCAATCCCGCCGAGAATCCTATTTGTCTCAATAAGGTCTCCTCCCAATCTTCTAAACTCCCAATGAGCACCCTAACCCTAACCCTAAAACCCAAGGTTCAAACTTCCAATGAGACCACCGTCAGTTTGTCACTCGATTCCATGTGCCTTTATTCCCACATCCCGCAGGAACTCCAGCCCGGCAAAACAGTGAGGAAAGAAAATCTCCTGATGCGCGAATGGAGGCCGCGACAGTCAATCCCCAATCCACCCCCCCCGCCGCCCCCCCGCTCCACCCACCACTCTTTCTGGCTTTTCCGGTCCGTAGTCCCAGTGGTGGGAGGGAGGGAGATGGTTCACGGAACACCATGCACGTATACCCCAAGAGTCTCTTTTTTTTGAACGATGGCCCTCGAGGCATTGAATTGACAAGCGATTCAGGGTCCACTTCCATCTGTGGCATCGACGTCCGTGATCGGAGCTGTTGAATGTGTTACGGTGTGGCAGGCTGTAAGTGCCAGGTATTACAATCTCAGAACAGACCCCAACAGTGGTTAGGATATGTAGTTTATTTGAAAGACTGTGCGGAAAGAATGATTCGCTCCAGGTGTGACTGCGTGAAGAAATAGGGCTCGGTTATATTTAAAACAAAACTTTCTTATGGCGACAATATTAAACTTTTCAACTTCATACCCAAAAAGAACTTACAATTTACACCATAAACTATGCTAATCAATACGGTGACACAAGAAAAGAAAAATACACCTCTCAATCCATCGATGGCCTAATTCTGCTCCCATGCCTCAGGAAGGCAGACAGCATTATCAGAGATCCCTCCCACCCAGGCATTGCCTTCTTCCAGACCCTTCCATCAGGCTGAAGGTACAGAAGTCTGAAGACTCGGACATACAAACGTAGGAACAGATTCTTCCGCACAGCTACACGACTCCTCAACGACTCCCCCTCAGACTGATCTGTTCCCTGTGAGAACAATATTCACGGTGCCCTATGCTGCTCTTGCTTATTTATTTGCTTTGTTTGGCCCCTTGCTCCGCACTGTAACCAATCACTGTTTGTCGATGTATCATTTATCAATGTTCTCTGTTGATTATTCTCTTGTCTACTATATACGTACTGGGTACGTTCCCTCGGCCGCAGAAAAATAATTTTCACTGTACACGGTAGCACACGTGGCTAGCACTGTGGCTTCACAGAGGCAGGGTCCCAGGTTCGATTTCCCGCTGGGTCACTGTCTGTGCGGAGTCTGCATGTTCTCCCTGTGTCTGCGTGGGTTTCCTCCGGGTGCTCCGGTTTCCTCCCACAGTCCAAAGACATACAGGTTAGGTGGAATAGCCATGATAAATTGTCCTTAGTGTCCAAAAAGGTTAGGAGGGGTTATTGGGTTACGGGGATAGGATAGAAGTGAGGGCTTAAGTGGGCCGGTGCAGACTCGATGGGCCGAATGGCCTCCTTCTGCACTGTATGTTCTATATATTTATGTACTTCGGTGCATGTGACAATAAATCATATCAAATCAAATCAAAATCAAAAATGTCTTATGGTCTGTGGACTCAGCATCAGGCAGATCAGAATTCAATTCCTCTCTCCAAAGATTTCCCCACAAAATGCCTCTCTAAAGCTTTTCAAAATGCCTCCCCTTCCTTGGCTCCACTCAGCAATGGCCTCATCTCCCCAAGCTGAAAAACAAATGATCTCTGCAGGCTGCACAGCACATTAACTCCCCAGGGACTTCCTCAGTCAAACCACAGTGTATTAGCCCAGACTGAAAATACACATTCCTGCTCAAAGCACCCAGGCACTGCAAAGCAGAATTCTTTTTTAAAAAACCTGACCACTGCAGTCAAACACACCAAACCCAGGCTTTTAACCTTGTATATTGCCCAATACTTAGAATCCGATATTCCTAAAGCCTTCCAGTCATCACACAGGCTGCCCATATCCTAACGCGAAATGTGAACAAGCTATCACAGCAGTTTTGCAATTTGACTTTTAGGAAGAAGAATCTGAAGTTAGGAGAAAGAATGTCCAACCACTTTTGGAGGTTTAAAAAATAAATGACATTTAAATATTTATTTGAAAAAAGAAGAAAATGTAAAGATTACATTTACACAATTAACAAACAGTCCCCCAAAGATGTCTGTTCAATGAACTCAGAGCTATACATCCCGTTTAGGCAACAGTCCTGACAGATTTCAACCTCGAAAATTCCAGTTAAATTAACACAAATCCATTGCTTCTTTGGGGAAATCTTATCACAGGCCTTGTTCTTTCTCCATCTGTCTACACCGGGAGCCAACATCTGTCTCCCTGGGGCAGATATGAATGCGCAAAATTGGAGCAGAAGTCGTCCATTCGGCCTCTCGAGCCTGCTCCGCCATTCAATTAGATCAAGGCTTATGACGAGGTGGATTGGCTTTTAACCTGATTTAGGGGGAGAATAGAGTATATTCTGTTATATCTATATCGAACAGCTTCTTGACAACATTCAATGTTTTAGCCTCAACTACTTCCTGTGGTCACGAATTCCACAGGCCGACCACTCTCTGGGTGAAGAAATGTCTCCTCATCTCTGTCCGAAATGGTCTACCCCGTATCCTCAGACTGTGACCCCTGGTTCTGGACACCCCCACCATTAGGGAACATCCTTCCAGCATCGACCCTGTCCAGTCCTGTTAGAAGTTTATACGTTTCTGTGAGATCCCCCCTCATTCTTCTGAACTCCAGCGAATACAATCCCAATCGACTCAATCTCTCCATGTAGGTCAGTCCCGCCCCCCCAGGACTCAGTCTGGGAAACCTTCGCTGCACTCCCGCGAGAGCAAGAACATCCTTCCTCAGATGAGGAGACCAAAACTGCCCACACTATTCCAGGTGTGGCCTCACAATTGCAGCAAGAGATCCCTGCTCCTGTACTCGAATCCTCTCACTATGAAGACCAACATACCATTAGCCTCCATGACCGCCTGCTGTACCTGCATGCTTAGCTTCAGTGACTGGTGTCTCATTGCACATTCACCCTCCCCCTGCCCACATCTTAATCTATTAGCTTCGAAGGCTGATCTGTTAATGATCTGAATGCCACAATTCCCTTATCTGATAGATAAGTTGTCACCATTTTGAACGACTTAGCAAGCTCCTGGTCATGAACCCCCAAGCTGCCACGCAGGAGGCAGGAAAGATATAGAATTGACTAAATGAGAGGCTGCTGAGAGGAGATGTTGTTGGGGTGGGGGTTGGGGGTGGGAGGGAGGCAGCAGAGGCTCATGTGGAGCAGAAGCGTCTGTAAGGCACAGGTGGCCCGTTTGAGTGCCACATCTCAGGTAACCTTCCACCCGTCTCACGAATGTTGCCATTTCTCTCCCTTTTGATTGGTTGGAAAGGTCGATCGCCCGTTCTTGGATAATCAAGTGCTTGATAAGAAGACGAGCGAGGACAGGGAGCGGCTCTGGCACGAAGCTTATGGTAATTATCTCCGTACAGTCACGAGGACAAATCTTCACTCAGCATTAACTCAGCACAAAACGGCCGAAATCACTCAGAGCAGCGTGGGGGTTGAAGTGGAGTACGAACAGGCTCTCAAATCAGATGGATATACGAGGCATGTAGTCAGGACAATGTAAAAGGAGCTTTACTCGATATCTAACCCCGTGCTGTACCTGTCCTGGGAGTGTTTGATGGGGACAGTGTAGAGGGAGCTTTACTCTGTATCTAACCCCGTGCTGTATCTGTCCTGGGAGTGTTTGATGGGGACAGTGTAGAGGGAGCTTTACTCTGTATCTAACCCCGTGCTGTACCTGTCCTGGGAGTGTTTGATGGGGACAGTGTAGAGGGAGCTTTACTCTGTATCTAACCCCGTGCTGTACCTGCCCTGCGAGTGTTTGATGGGGACAGTGTAGAGGGAGCTTTACTCTGTATCTAACCCCGTGCTGTACCTGTCCTGGGAGTGTTTGATGGGGACAGTGTAGAGGGAGCTTTACTCTGTATCTAACCCCGTGCTGTACCTGTCCTGGGAATGTTTGATGGGAATAAGGCTGAGGATGGTTTTAGTGTTGGCTGGGGTACTCTCAGCAGCTTGCTCGCCTTAGTTCAAGGTAGTGCTAACCTTAAAATGCAGAGCTTATGGAGCATCGCACTGTCGGAGGGTCAGTGCTGAGGGAGTGCCGCACTGTCGGAGGGTCAGTGCTGAGGATGCGCCGCACTGTCGGAGGGTCAGTGCTGAGGGAGCACCGCACTGTCGGAGGATCAGTGCTGAGGGAGCACCGCACTGTTGGAGGGTCAGTGCTGAGGGAGCGCCGCACTGTCGGAGGGTCAGTGCTGAGGGAGTGCCGCACTGTCGGAGGGTCAGTGCCGAGGGAGCGCCGTACTGTCGGAGGGTCAGTGCTGAGGGAGCGCCGCACTGTCGGAGGGTCAGTGCCGAGGGAGCGCCGTACTGTCGGAGGGTCAGTGCTGAGGGAGCGCCGCACAGTTGGAGGGTCAGTGCTGAGGGAGCGCCGCACTATCGGAGGGTCAGTGCTGAGGGAGCGCTGCACTGTCGCAGGGTCAGTGCTGAGGGAGCGCCGTACTGTCGGAGGGTCGGTGCTGAGGGAGCGCTGCACTGTCGGAAGGTCAGTACTGACTGAGTCACTTTTTTTGTCCAGATTCCGAAAACCTGCGCTATGTGAAGACGGCCCAGCTGCTCGAGGCGCAGGAACAGGAGCGAATCCGCGAGCTGAACAAGGAGGTGAACGAGTATCGTTTCCGTCACCAACAGCCAGAGAGCCAGCGTGAGTTCGACCTGTGGGACCCGGACATGCTGAAAAAAGACGTGCCCGCCCGGGTTAGCGACGACGACCCCCGCTGCGGCCTCTCCGGCCTGCAGAAGTTCGCCGGCGAGGACTTAAATGAGAAGGCGCGGAAGAAATTCCAGCAGCAGGAATCCCGGAAGTGGCTCACCGCGCAGAGAATGGAGAAAGATCGGGCGAAGCGGGACCAGAAATTCGCAGGTACTCGAGGGCCCTCCCACACCCTCCCCGTGGCTCCTCCCACACCCTCCCCGTGGCTCCTCCCACACCCTCCCCATGGCTCCTCCCACACCCTCCCCGTGGCTCCTCCCACACCCTCCCCGTGGCTCCTCCCACACCCTCCCCGTGGCTCCTCCCACATCCTCCCCATGGCTCCTCCCACACCCTCCCCGTGGCTCCTCCCACACCCTCCCCGTGGCTCCTCCCACATCCTCCCCATGGCTCCTCCCACACGCTCCCTGTGGCTCCTCCCACACCCTCCCCATGGCTCCTCCCACACGCTCCCTGTGGCTCCTCCCACACCCTCCCCATGGCTCCTCCCACACCCTCCCCGTGGCTCCTCCCACACCCTCCCCATGGCTCCTCCCACACCCTCCCCATGGCTCCTCCCACACGCTCCCCGTGGCTCCTCCCACACCCTCCCCATGGCTCCTCCCACACCCTCCCCATGGCTCCTCCCACACGCTCCCCGTGGCTCCTCCCACACCCTCCCCGTGGCTCCTCCCACACCCTCCCCATGGCTCCTCCCACACCCTCCCTGTGGCTCCTCCCACACCCTCCCCGTGGCTCCTCCCACACCCACCCCGTGGCTCCTCCCATACCCACCCCGTGGCTCCTCCCACACTCTCCCCATGGCTCCTCCCACACCCTCCCCGTGGCTGTTTCCCCTCCGCCCCTCTCCTCCCCCTCCCCCAAACCCCCCGCCGTCTCAGCCTCAGCCTCACCTGTGTGTCTCTCCTCTCTCCGCCCCTTCAACCCCTGACAGATGACCTGGATCACAAGAAGGAGATGGAGCTCGACGCGAGAGCCTTGAAGCTCGCCGAGATGGAGGAGGAGGCTCGCCGAGCCGTCGACACCGCCACCCTCAACTACAACATGGCACTGGTAGGAGCTCTCTGACCAGTCTGGGGGGCTCCGAGCACTGGGGGGGGGGGGGGGGGGGGGAGATAAGGTGGTTGGGCGGAATAGCGTTAATTTTCTCTCATGATTGTTGTGCGTCTTTGGAACACTCAAAAGGCAATGGAGGCTGGGTTTTGGGGGTTGGCTGGGGGTGGTCGCTTAGGACTGATTGGTGGGGGGGAAAGCAGGACTTGAGGGGCCGATGGGCCTCCTCCTGCTGCTAATCCTTGTGCAATAATAAAAGCAAAATGCTGGGCAGCACGGTAGCACAGTGGTTAGCACAATTGCTTCACAGCTCCAGGGTCCCAGGTTCGATTCCGGCTTGGGTCACTGTCTGTGCGGAGTCTGCACGTTCTCCCCGTGTGTGCGTGGGTTTCCTCCGGGTGCTCCGGCTTCCTCCCACAGTCCAAAGATGTGCAGGTTAGGTAGATTGGCCATGATAAATTGCCCTTAGTGTCCAAAATTGCCCTTAGTGTTGGGTGGGGTTACTGGGTTATGGGGATAGGGTGGAGGTGTTGACCTTGGGTAGGGTGCTCTTTCCAAGAGCCGGTGCAGACTCGATGGGCCGAATGGCCTCCTTCTGCACTGTAAATTCTATGAGTGCTGAAGCAAAAAAGGGAAAATATATCCAGCGGGTGGGGCAGCGTCTGTGGAGGGAGAAACAAGAGTTAACGTCTCGAGTCCTCATGGCACTTCTTCACAACTTCAGAGTTTTGGACCCGAAATGTTAACTCTTGTTTCTACCTCCACAGACGCTGCCCGACCTGCTGAGTTATTTCCAGCACTTTCCGTTTTTCATCCTAATTGTCATGTGGGGAGGTTTGACTCCCTCACCCCACCCCCGGGACCTAACCCCAAAGAGCTCACGTCCACTTTCTCTGCAGGCAGCTGAGCAAGCGGCAGTGCGGGACGTGGAGAGGCGGCAGGAGACAGACGAGAACTACGCCGAGATCGGGAACCACGTGTACGGGGACATCCTGACGGAGAATCCGGAGGTGGCGGTCAGCGCCCTTCGGCCCTCACCGCGTAGTGACGGGACCGCTGGAAGGGGATGAGCCCGGAGCAGCTGGAGGCGATCGACCGGGAGCGGCGGCGGCAGCTCGAGGGAGAACAAGGTGAGCCCCCCCCCCACATCCCCGGGGAGTAAAATATCTACAACCATCGGGCAACGCCGTGGGTCTCATCTCCCCATGCAGGAGGATCGGCCGACTAACAGGAAACAGGGAGCCGGGATAAATGGGTCAGATATTCAGGTTTGGCACACCGTAATGGGAGGAGTGCCATGATGGGCTGACGGACGGGCCAACTGTAGCGGCAGCCAAGTTGACTGACGATACAAAGCTGGGGCGGGAATGAAAGCTCAGGATACAAAGAGTCTGCGAAGGGACATCAATTGGGTTTTGGAGTGGGCAAGAGTTTGGCGGATGGGGGATAATGTGGGAAAATGTGAGGTTGCCCACTTTGGTGAGGAGGGGTGGGGAGAGAGGGGAATAGAAACATATTATTGAAATGGAGAGAGAGACGGCAAAATTCTACGACAGAGGGATTGATCCTCTCATGGGAGAATCTAGAACCAGGTCCGCCGTTTAAAAATAGTCGCCCATTTAGAGCTGGGATGAGAAGAATTTTCTTCCCCTCGAGAGAGAGAGAGAGAGAGAGAGAGAGAGAGAGAGAGTCTCCATAACTTTCTTCCTCACAAGGCGGTAGAAGTGGACATTTCTAAATTTATTCAGAGGTGAATAAATTCCTGATAAGCAAGTAGCTGTCTGTGTGTGTGTGTGTGGGGGGGGGGGGGGGGGCAAGTGAGACTGCGGAGACAATATGAGCCACAATCTCAGTGAATGGGGGTAGCAGGATTCGAGGGGCCACGCTCCTAATTTGTACATGGGTGTCCTTGTGCATAGAACATTGCAGCGCAGTACAGGCCCTTCGGCCCTCGATGTGGCGCCGACCTGTGAAACCACTCTAAAGCCCATCTACACTATTCCCTTATCGTCCATATGTTTGTCCAATGACCATTTAAATGCCCTTAGTGTTGGCATTGATATAGAAATGGATCGCCAAATGTTACTACCACAGGCACAGCAAGTGATTAGGAAGCCAACTGAGATGTTGTGCTTTATTGCGATGTTGGGGTTGGGGGGGGGGCGGGGGGGGGGGGGGTGAAAGGAGTATAAAAGTTAGGAAGTCTTGCTCCATCTGTACAGAGTTTGGTGTTTCTGCAGCTGGAGTACTGCATAGTATTGGCCTCCTTACCCTTACTGAAGGAAGGTTCACTGGGCTGGTTCCTGGGATGAAAATGAAATGAAATGAAAATCGCTTATTGTCACAAGTCGGCTTCAAATGAAGTGACTGTGAAAAGCCCCTAGTCGCCACATTCCGGCGCCTGTTCGGGGAGGCTGGTACGGGAATTGAACCGTGCTGCTGGCCTGCCTTGGTCTGCTTTAAAGCCAGCGATTTAGCCCAGTGTGCTAAACCAGCCCAGATGAGGAAAGGATTCAGCAGGTCGGGGTTCTGTACCCACCGGAGTTGAGAACAACGAGAGGTGATCTTATGGAAACATATCAGATTCTGAGGGGATGGGGGTTGACACGGTGAATGCGGAGAGGCTGTTTTCCTCCCTCATGTGGGGAGGGGAAGGAGAATCTAGAAATAATAATAAGTCACTTATTGTCACAAGTAAGCTTCAATGAAGTTACTGTGAAAAGCCCCTAGTCACCACATTCCGGCGCCTGTTCGGGGAGGCTGGTACGGGAATTGAACCCACGCCGCTGGCTGTGTTCTGCATTACAAGCCTGCGATTTAACCCACTGTGCTAAACCAGCCCCTGCTGGCTTACTGGGGAGGGGACAGTTTGAGAATATGGGAGTCTCCCATTGAAGACGGAGATGAGGAGGAATTTCTTCTCTCGGAGGGGGGGGGGGGTCAGTCTGTGGAATTCCACCCCCCCCCCACCCAGAATGCTGTGGGGGCTCATTCAAGGCCGAGATGGACACATTCTGATCGACGTGGGGGTCGAGGGTTATGGGGGGGCGGGGAGGGGAGAGAGACAGACAGGAAAATGGAGACGAGACCCCGATCAGATACGATCTTATCGAATGGGAGGCCAGGGCCCGAGGGGCCTCCTCCCGATTCTTCAGACCAGCATCCAAACCGCCAGCGTCCCAACGCTCCCCTTAAGATGAGGAAACGGAGAAGGCCCTTTGGCGGCTCGAGCCTCTTCCATCATGCCGATGCATAGATCGTGGCTGACATGCATCGGAACACGGCCGCAGCTGTCCTCCCTGAACGTCAGGGTGCTTAGCGTTCCCTGTCTATCGTTTCATTTCGCTGGGCAAAGGCCCAGCATTTGTTGTCCATTCTTAATTGCTCCTTGAACTGAGTATCTCGCTAGGGGCCATTTCGAAGGTGCAGTTAAGAGTCGTGGGGTTGGGGGGGGGGGGGGGGGGGTGCGCGGTTCTGGCCTCGCGTGTAGCACAGACCGGGGTAAGGACGGCAGATTCCCCTCCCTAAAGGAGACGTTAGTGAACCTGACGGGGTTTGAACAACAATCGATGATGGTCTCGCGGCCGCCGTACCGGAGACCAGCTTGATAATTCAACATTTTATGAATCCAAGTTAAATTCCCACCGGGTGCCGTGGTGAGATTTGAACTCACGGAGTTTAAAACACTGGGTTCGGCCCCAGTGCGCGCAGTTCTGGTCACCACACTGGAGAGGGTGCAGAGGAGATTCGCCAGGATGCTGCCTGGGCTGGAGCGTTTCAGCCATGAACAGGCTGGGCTGGATCTCCTTAGAGCAGCGAAGGCTGAGGAGGGACCTGATTGAGGTGTACAAAATGATGAGGGACATAGATAAAAGGTGGACAGGAAGGTACTTTGTTGAGGGGTCAATAACCCCTTTGGTGAGGGGTCAATAACCAGGAGGCCTAGATTGAAGGTAAGAGGCAGAAGGTTTAGAGGAGACGTGAGGGGAAACCTTTTCATCCAGAGGGTGCTGGGAATCTGGAACCCGCTGCCTGAAAGGGTGGTAGAGGCGAGAAACCTCACGAGTCGCAAAAAGTTGGTTTACAGGTGATTAAGAAGGCAAATGGAGTTTTGTCCTCAATTGTATAAGGTGTTAGTGAGGCCACACCTGGAGTATTGTGTTCAGTTTTGGTCTCCTTACTTGAGAAAGGACGTACTGGCACTGGAGGGTGTGCAGAGGAGATTCACTAGGTTAATCCCAGAGCTGAAGGGGTTGGATTACGAGGAGAGGTTGAGTAGACTGGGACTGTACTCGTTGGAATTTAGAAGGATGAGGGGGGATCTGAGAGAAACATATAAGATTATGAAGGGAATAGATAGGATAGATGCGGGCAGGTTGTTTCCACTGGCGGGTGAAAGCAGAACTAGGGGGCATAGCCTCAAAATAAGGGGAAGTAGATTTAGGACTGAGTTTAGGAGGAACTTCTTCACCCAAAGGGTTGTGAATCTATGGAATTCCTTGCCCAGTGAAGCAGTAGAGGCTCCTTCATTAAATGTTTTTAAGATAACGATAGATAGTTTTTTTGAAGAATAAAGGGATTAAGGATTATGGTGTTCGGGCCGGAAAGTGGAGCTGAGTCCACAAAAGATCAGCCATGATCTCATTGAATGGCGGAGCAGGCTCGAGGGGCCAGGTGGCCAACTCCTGCTCCGAGTTCTTATTTGAGCAGCACTTAGATCAGCACACCAGGCTGCAGCCCAAGTGCTGGAAAATGGGATCAGGATAGGTAGAGTCCTTGATGGTCGGCACGGACGCAATGGGCCGAAGGTCCTCTTTCCGTGCTGTAAAACACGATGAAATCGGCCGACCTTACCCGGTCTGGCCTATGCCAGACCCTCCCCCCACACACACACTCAGCCATGTGGTCACCTCTTTGGCCCAGTGAACTACCCAGAACGAACGACTGAATAAGATGCCCGAAAACATGATGAACAATTGCTCGATCGTTTGTGTCAGTAATTCGATATCGGGTCTGCGTGGGTTTCGCCCCCAACACCCAAAGATGTGCAGGGTAGGTGGATGGCCACGCTAAATTGACCCTTAATTGGAAAAAAATGAATTGGGCACTCTAAAATTATTTATTTTTTAAAATTTCAATATCGGTGCCTCACCCGTCTTCTGAAGTTCTGGAGTGCTGACTTGAAGGTGTAGTATTGTCGTCGAAATCTCGACCGGCCATCCACACGTCCCTTGACCTGACCCCCCCCCCAGTCTGTGGGGACCGGAATCCTGGTCTATAGGGGGTTGCGGCTTCCCGCTGGACCAGGTAGAATTCTCTTGCAGGTTCATCCTCTATTGACGTTCTTCCCTCTGCCCCCCCCCCCCCCCCCTTGCAGAGGACTGAGGATGAAAGAGGCTCAGGATGAGGCAGAGTGGGACTTCAGCGGATCCTGGCAGCGCGGGCCGCTTTGGCGCTGCAGGAGAAAGAGGCGGAGGAAGCCAGGAGACTGAGGCAGGAGCTGGACACTTACAACAACCAGCTGGCCAAGGAGCAGCTCTCACAGTGAGTATCACGGTCTGGAGGAGGGAGGGCGAGTTGGGCGAAGGGGTGTCACTTTCCATTTGTAATGTGGTGTCCATCGGCGACAGGTCTGGCATCAGCTTCCCCTCCCCGGAACTCCAGACACGCTGACAGCAACACAGCACGCCGAGCGCAGAACTCCCCCAGTAGCAATCTCATAAACCATCACTAGTTGCCCTTTAGGAGGTGCTGGTGAGTTGCTTTCTTGAACTGCTGCAGACACTTTGG
>NC_092728.1:24175344-24372844 GCF_047496885.1 Scyliorhinus torazame
CTCT
This sequence comes from Scyliorhinus torazame, assembly GCF_047496885.1. Lineage (NCBI taxonomy): Eukaryota > Metazoa > Chordata > Chondrichthyes > Carcharhiniformes > Scyliorhinidae > Scyliorhinus > Scyliorhinus torazame. The sequence continues at coordinate 24,175,349 of NC_092728.1, forward strand.
CCCTCCCCGCACCCTTTAATATCCCACCAGTCTAATCCCACTCTCCCCTCCCACACCCTTTAATATCCCACCCAGTCTAATCCCACTCTCCCCTCACTCCCCGCACCCTTTAATATCCCACCCAGTCTAATCCCACTCTCCCCCTCACTCCCTGCACCCTTTAATATCCACCCAGTCTAATCCCACTCTCCACCTCACTCCCCGCACTCTTTTAATATCCCACCCAGTGTAATCCCACTCTCCCCTCACTCCCTGCACCCTTTAATATCCCGCCCAGATTAATCCCACTCTGATCAGTCAGTTCGTACGGTGATCACACGCTGAAAATCCTCAAGACTGTGCGCAATGTCTTTTTGAAATTGTAGGTTTTCACTGCCACGGCGATGCCCGCGCAGTTCACTGCAATGTCCAGACGGCCAAACTTCTCCTTGGCGAGAGCGACGGCATTTTTGACGTCTGATTCCGAGGTGACCTGACGGAGGCAAAAAGAGTCAGGGCGAGGCAATTTACTGAGGTGTTTAATCCCGCCTGCATTTGGCTACAATTGTTCTTCCACACTCACAATGCTGCCGATTCCTGCGCTGGTTCCACACGCACCGTTGAGGACAGCTGACATTCAGAGGGCCAGTGCTGAGGGAGCGCCGCACTGTCGGAGGGCCAGTGCTGAGGGAGCACCGCACTGTCGGAGGGACAGTGCTGAGGGAGCGCCGCACTGTCGGAGGGTCAGTGCTGAGGAGTGCCGCACTGTCGGAGGGTCAGTGCTGAGGGAGCACCGCACTGTCGGAGGGACAGTGCTGAGGGAGCGCCGCACTGTCGGAGGGTCAGTGCTGAGGGAGCGCCGCACTGTCGGAGGGTCAGTGCTGAGGGAGCACCGCACTGTCGGAGGGACAGTGCTGAGGGAGCGCCGCACTGTCGGAGGGTCAGTGCTGAGGGAGCGCCGCACTGTCGGAGGGTCAGTGCTGAGGGAGCGCCGCACTGTCGTCGGAGAGTCAGTACTGAGGGAGCGCCACACTGTTGGAGGGTCAGTGCTGAGGGAGCGCCACACTGTTGGAGGGTCAGTGCTGAGGGAGCGCCGCACTGTTGGAGAGTCAGTGCTGAGGTAGCGCCTGCAGTGTGGAGGGTCAATGCTGAGGGAGCGCCGCACTGTCGGATGGTCAGTGCTGAGGTAGCTCCTGCAGTGTGAACAGTCAGTGCTGAGGGAGCGCCGCACTGTCGGAGGGTCAGTGCTGACGTAGCGCCTGCAGTGTGGACGGTCAGTGCTGAGGGAGCGTCGCACTGTCGGAGGGTCAGTGCTGAGGGAGCGCCGCACTGTCGTCGGAGGGTCAGTGCTGAGGGAGCGCCGCACTGTCGGAGGGTCAGTGCTGAGGTAGCGACTGCAGTGTGGACGGTCAGTGCTGAGGGAGCATCGCTCTGTCAGACTTCCATTTCCAGTAATGGCCTCCCTGTTTCCTGTATAGTGAACCCCCCCCAGCCATGCGGGGTGGGAGAGGGTACTTGTGGTGTCCTTACATCAGCCGGCGCGAAGGCACACCTCTCTCCCAAGGCCTGGGCCACATTAGCTCCGTCTGATGTTGGCAGGTCCACAATCACGGCACTGGCTCCCTGTTGTACCAGCTCTCGGCCGTGGCTCGGCCCAGCCCAGATGCTCCTCCCGACACCAAACCAACCAACCCTGTCAGGGAAAAGAAGCAAAAAAAAAACGCTCGTCAGAGCCAACAAAACACCAGAACAATCTCCATCAACACTGCTACACTCGTTCGGTGTGACTTAGTTAGTCTCCCTTTATCCTCCCGCTCTTAAGGTTGTGGGTTTGAATCGTGCCCCAGAGACGAAACCCATTCTCCAAAATACCTGACAACCAATGAAATTATTTTTTTGAACTCCAGGCATTCTTGCGATGTACAAAATGCAGCAGTTCGTGCACAGCTAGGTTGCACACAAAATACAGCAACTTTGACAGTCAAACCAGTTTTTCAGTCAGTGATATTGATTTGACTGGTAAATATTGCCCAAGGAAATTGGGCAGATGTGCACACACATTTGAAGAGAAGAAAAACAGCAGTCGGAGGTATCGCAAACTCGAGGAACAGGAGACCCATTCAGCCCCCCTCTCGAGCGGGTTACAGAGGAACAGGAGGAGGCCCATTCAGCCCCTCTCGAGCCCCGTTACACAGGAACAGGAGGCGGCCCATTCAGCCCCTCTCGAGCCTGTTACACAGGAACAGGAGGAGACCTATTTAGCCCCTCTCGAGCCTGTTACACAGGAACAGGAGGAGGCCCCATTCAGCCCCTCTCAAGCCTGTTACAGAGGAACAGGAGGAGGCCCATTCAGCCCCTCTCGAGCCTGTTACACAGGAACAGGAGGAGCCCATTCAGCCCACCTCGAGCCTGTACACAGGAACAGGAGGAGGCGCATTCAGCCCCTCTCGAGCCTGTTACAGAGGAACAGGAGGAGGACCATTCAACTCCTCTCGAGCCTGTTACAGAGGAACAAGAGGAGGCCCATTCAGCGCCCCTCGAGCCTGTTACACAGGAACAGGAGGAGGCCCATTCAGCCCCCCCCTCGAGCCTGTTACACAGGAACATGAGGAGGCCCATTCAGCCCCCCTCTCGAGCCTGTTACACAGGAACAGGAGGAGGCCCATTCAGTCCCCCTCGAGCCTGTTACACAGGAACAGGAGGAGGCCATTCAGCCCTTCTCGAGCCTGTTACACAGGAACAGGAGGAGGCCTATTCAGCCCCTCTCGAGCCTGTTACACAGGAACAGGAGGAGGCCCATTCAGCCCCTCTCGAGCCTGTTACACAGGAACAGGAAGAGGCCCATTCAGCCCCTCTCGAGCCTGTTCCACAGGAACAGGAGGAGGCCCATTCAGCCCCTCTCGAGCCTGTTACACAGGAACAGGAGGAGGCCCATTCAGCCCCTCTCGAGCCTGTTACACAGGAACAGGAGGAGGCCCATTCAGCCCCTCTCGAGCCTGTTACACAGGAACAGGAGGAGGCCCATTCAGCCCCCCTCGAGCCTGTTACACAGGAACAGGAGGAGGCCATTCAGCCCCTCTCGAGCCTGGTACAGAGGAACACGAGGAGGCCCATTCAGCCCCTCTCGGGCCTGTTACACATGAACAGGAAGAGGCCCATTCAGCCCTCTCGGCCTGTTACACAGGAACAGGAAGAGGCCCATTCAGCCCCTCTCAGGCCTGTTACACAGGAACAGGAAGAGGCCCATTCAGCCCCTCTCGGGCTTGTTACACAGGAACAGGAGGAGGGCCATTGAGCCCCTCTCGAGCCTGTTACACAGGAAGAGGCCCATTCAGCCCCTCTCGGCCTGTTAACACCAGAACAGGAAGAGGCCCATTCAGCCCTCTCGGGCCTGTTACACATGAACAGGAAGAGGCCCATTCAGCCCCTCTCGGGCCTGTTACACAGGAACAGGAAGAGGCCCATTCAGCCGCTCTCAGGCCTGTTACACAGGAACAGGAAGAGGCCCATTCAGCCCCTCTCGGGCTTGTTACACAGGAACAGGAGGACGACCATTGAGCCCCTCTCGAGCCTGTTACACAGGAAGAGGCCCATTCAGCCCCTCTCGGGCTTGTTACACAGGAACAGGAGGAGGCCCATTCAGCCCCTCTCGAGCCTGTTACACAGGAACAGGAGGAGACCTATTTAGCCCCTCTCGAGCCTGTTACACAGGAACAGGAGGAGGCCCATTCAGCCCCTCTCAAGCCTGTTACAGAGGAACAGGAGGAGGCCCATTCAGCCCCTCTCGAGCCTGTTACACAGGAACAGGAGGAGCCCATTCAGCCCCCCTCGAGCCTGTTACACAGGAACAAGGAGGAGGCGCATTCAGCCCCTCTCGAGCCTGTTACAGAGGAACAGGAGGAGGACCATTCAACTCCTCTCGAGCCTGTTACAGAGGAACAGGAGGAGGCCCATTCAGCCCCCCTCTCGAGCCTGTTACACAGGAACAGGAGGAGGCCCATTCAGCCCCCCTCGAGCCTGTTACACAGGAACAGGAGGAGGCCATTCAGCCCCTCTCGAGCCTGGTACAGAGGAACACGAGGAGGCCCATTCAGCCCCTCTCGGGCCTGTTACACATGAACAGGAAGAGGCCCATTCAGCCCCTCTCGGGCCTGTTACACAGGAACAGGAAGAGTCCCATTCAGCCCCTCTCGAGCCTGTTACACAGGAACAGGAAGAGGCCCATTCAGCTCCTCTCGGGCCTGTTACACAGGAACAGGAAGAGGCCCATTCAGCCCCTCTCGGCCTGTTACACAGGAACAGGAGGAGGCCCATTCCGCCCTTCTCGAGCCTGTTACACAGGAACAGGAGGAGGCCTATTCAGCCCCTCTCGAGCCTGTTACACAGGAACAGGAGGAGGCCCATTCAGCCCCTCTCGAGCCTGTTACACAGGAACAGGAAGAGGCCCATTCAGCCCCTCTCGAGCCTGTTACACAGGAACAGGAGGAGGCCCATTCAGCCCTCTCGAGCCTGTTACACAGGAACAGGAGGAGGCCCATTCAGCCCCTCTCGAGCCTGTTACACAGGAACAGGAGGAGGCCCATTCAGCCCCCCTCGAGCCTGTTACACAGGAACAGGAGGAGGCCATTCAGCCCCTCTCGAGCCTGGTACAGAGGAACACGAGGAGGCCCATTCAGCCCCTCTCGGGCCTGTTACACATGAACAGGAAGAGGCCCATTCAGCCCCTCTCGGGCCTGTTACACAGGAACAGGAAGAGGCCCATTCAGCCCCTCTCGAGCCTGTTACACAGGAACAGGAGGAGGCCCATTCAGCCCCTCTCGGGCCTGTTACACAGGAACAGGAAGAGGCCCATTCAGCCCCTCTCGAGCCTGTTACACAGGAACAGGAAGAGGCCCATTCAGCCCCTCTCGGGCCTGTTACACAGGAACAGGAGGAGGCCCATTCAGCCCCTCTCGGGCCTGTTACACAGGAACAGGAGGAAGCCCATTCAGCCCCTCTCGGGCCTGTTACACAGGAACAGGCGGAGGCCCATTCAGCCCCTCTCGAGCCTGTTACACAGGAACAGGAGGAGGCATATTCAGCCCCTCTCGAGCCTGTTACACAGGAACAGGAGGAGGCCCATTCAGCCCCTCTCGAGCCTGTTACACAGGAACAGGAGGAGGCCCATTCAGCCCCTCTCGAGTCTGTTACACAAGGACAGGAGGAGGCATATTCAGCCCCTCTCGAGCCTGTTACACAGGAACAGGAGGAGGCATATTCAGCCCCTCTCGAGCCTGTTACACAGGAACAGGAGGAGGCCCATTCAGCCCCTCTCGAGCCTGTTACACAGGAACAGGCGGAGGCCCATTCAGCCCCTCTCGGGCCTGTTACACAGGAACAGGAGGAGGCATATTCAGCCCCTCTCGAGGCAGTTACACAGGAACAGGAGGAGGCCCATTCAGCCCCTCTCGAGCCTGTTACACAGGAACAGGAGGAGGCCCATTCAGCCCCTCTCGAGTCTGTTACACAAGGACAGGAGGAGGCATATTCAGCCCCTCTCGAGCCTGTTACACAGGAACAGGAGGAGGCATATTCAGCCCCTCTCGAGCCTGTTACACAGGAACAGGAGGAGGCCCATTCAGCCCCTCTCGAGCCTGTTACACAGGAACAGGCGGAGGCCCATTCAGCCCCTCTCGGGCCTGTTACACAGGAACAGGAGGAGGCATATTCAGCCCCTCTCGAGGCAGTTACACAGGAACAGGAGGAGGCCCATTCAGCCCCTCTCGAGCCTGTTACACAGGAACAGGAAGAGGCCCATTCTGCCCCTCTCGGGCCTGTTACACAGGAACAGGAGGAGGCCATTCAGCCCCTCTCGGGCCTGTTACACAGGAACAGGAGGAGGCCCATTCAGCCCCTCTCGGGCCTGTTACACAGGAACAGGAGGGGGCCCATTCAGCCCCTCTCGGGCCTGTTACACAGGAACAGGAAGAGGCCCATTCAGCCCCTCTCGGGCCTGTTACACAGGAACAGGAGGAGGCCCATTCCGCCCCCACCCCCTCCAGATGGTCTGCCATCGAACCAAAGCATGGTCTCAGTGGTCACCGTTTCCGAAGTGGACACGGTGGGCGGGTTATATTTGTGTTGATCACTTTCCCCAGGTCCACCCAGTGAAGACCATCCAGTGGTTTGACCTCCTTCGGCTGGCCCTGTTGACCCTTGACCTCGGTGGCCCTCCTGACGGCCGTCCGAACGGAATATTTGCGGCTGCGACCGTTCCCCTGTCCCGGGGGATCCAGAATACCGGAGCCCATCTCATTTCTCTGTCTCCCTCCCACCGTCCGGCGCTGCTCACTCACCTTCAGCGACCGCAGCGCCGCCATCTTGGCCGCCGGCTGCCGGCGCCAGAGGGAAGGGGGAGGGACGGGGGCCGCGGCCAATCAGGGCCACTTCCCACCCTGGTTCGCCAATGGCCGGCCGCGCTGCTCCCCGCCAATCACAGCCTCGACGGGTGCCGGCCAATCGCAGCTACCCATCCCCCCTCCGTGCCCTCCAATCAACGTGCTCCATCCAGCGGGCCAATCAAAACGTTTGCATCTACAGCCAATGGCGTGCACGTCACATCCGACCAATCATGCGGCAGCTGGCTCCAGCCAATCCCCAGCGGCCCAGTTCCCTCCTGACAGCCAGTGCCCAAGCCCTCACCATGCCCACCGCGGGCTCCCCCATGCCCACTGCGGGCTCCCTCATGCCCACTGCTGGGCTCCCCCAATGCCCACCACGGGCTCCCCAGTGCCCACTGCGGGCTCCCTCATGCCCACTGCGGGCTCCCCCATGCCCACCGCGGGCTCCCCAATGCCCACTGCTGGCTCCCCCATGCCCAATGCGGGCTCCCCCATGCCCACTGCGGGCTCCCTCATGCCCACTGCTGGCTCCCCCATTGCCCACCACGGGCTCCCCAGTGCCCACTGCGGGCTCCCTCATGCCCACCGCGGGCTCCCCAATGCCCACTGCTGGCTCCCCAATGCCCACTGCTGGCTCCCCCATTCCCACTGCGGGCTCCCCATTCCCACTGCGGGCTTCCCATGCCCACTGCGGGCTCCCCCATGCCCACTGCTGGCTCCCTCATGCCCACCACGGGCTCCCCCAGTGCCCACTGCGGGCTCCCTCATGCCCACCGCGGGCTCCCTCATGCCCACTGCTGGCTCCCCAATGCCCACTGCTGGCTCCCCCATTCCCACTGCGGGCTCCCCATTCCCACTGCGGGCTTCCCATGCCCACTGCGGGCTCCCCCATGCCCACTGCTGGCTCCCTCATGCCCACTGCTGGCTCCCCAGTGCCCACTGCGGGCTCCCTCATGCCCACTGCTGGCTCCCCCATGCGCACCACGGGCCTCCCCAATGCCCACCGCGGGCTCCCCAGTGCCCACTGCGGGCTCCCTCATGCCCACTGCTGGCTCCCCATGCCCACTGCTGGCTCCCCCATGCCCACTGCGGGCTCCCTCATGCCCACTGCTGGCTCCCCCATGCCCACCACGGGCTCCCAATGCCCACTGCGGGCTCCTCATGGCCACTGCTGGCTCCCCCATGCCCACCACGGGCTCCCCAATGCCCACCGCGGGCTCCCCAGTGCCCACTGCGGGCTCCCTCATGCCCACTGCTGGCTCCCCATGCCCACTGCTGGCTCCCCCATGCCCACTGCGGGCTCCCTCATGCCCACTGCTGGCTCCCCCATGCCCACCACGGGCTCCCCCAATGCCCACTGCGGGCTCCCTCATGCCCACTGCTGGCTCCCCCATGCCCACCACGGGCTCCCCAATGCCCACTGCGGGCTCCCTCATGGCCACTGCTGGCTCCCCCATGCCCACCACGGGCTCCCCAATGCCCACTGCGGGCTCCCTCATGCCCACTGTGGGCTCCCCCATGCCCACTGCTGGCTCCCCTATGCCCACTGCTGGCTCCACCATGCCCACAGCTGGCTCCCCCATGCCCACTGCTGGCTCCCCCATGCCCACTGCTGGCTCCCCCATGCCCACTGCAGGCTCCCCCATGCCCACTGCTGGCTCCCCCATGCCCACTGCTGGCTCCCCCATGCCCACTGCTGGCTCCCCATGCCCACTGCGGGCTACCCCATGCCCACTGTGGGCTCCCCCATGCCCACTGCTGGCTCCCCTATGCCCAACCACTGGCTCCACCATGCCCACAGCTGGCTCCCCCATGCCCACTGCTGGCTCCCCCATGCCCACTGCTGGCTCCCCCATGCCCACCGCGGGCTCCTGAATGCCCACTGCGGGCTCCCCATGCCCACTGCGGGCTCCCCATGCCCACTGCTGGCTCCCCCATGCCCACCGCTGGCTCCACCATGCCCACTGCTGGCTCCCCCATGCCCACTGCTGGCTCCCCCATGCCCCCTGCGGGCTCCCTCATGCCCACTGCTGGCTCCCCCATGCCCACCACTGGCTTCCTCACGCCCAGGCCTCTGGGCAGGAGGGCAGCACCGCCGTCGACCGCCAGGAGGGAGTCACGTGGCAGTGGTCAATGCCGACTCCAGACCCCCGTGAGTTTTCATTGCCGCGCGTCAAACATGGGGAAGAGGATGTTAATTTATTATTTAGGTACGGGGGGGGGGTGCGCGGTTTGGGGGGGTTGCTTTTTTAGATTGTGTTTTGTACTTAATCCTGTTGGGTTCTTTTTTCTTTCTCATTTTGTTATTGATATTTTATGAAAACCTTTAATAAAAGTTATTTTAAAAAAAAACAACAAGGGAAGAGGAAGGGCTGCACGGTGGTTAGCACTGCTGCCTCACGGCGCCAAGGCCCCGGGTTCGAATCCCGGCCCGGGGGTCACTGTCCGTGTGGAGTTTGCACATTCTCCCCGTGCCTGTGTGGGTCTCACCCCCATAGCCTCAAAGATGTGCAGGGTAGGTGGATCGGCAACGCTGAATCGCCCCTTAATTGGGAAAAAAAACAAAGGGGGACTCTAAAGCATGGGAAAAGGAAACATCCAGCTAATTACTGCCTAGCGTGCAAAGAGGCATTGCGAGGGTGGGTAGAGAGCACAGGGCAGCACGGTAGCCTTGTGGATAGCACAATCGCTTCACAGCTCCAGGGTCCCAGGTTCGATTCCCGGCTTGGGTCACTGTCTGTGCGGAGTCTGCACATCCTCCCCGTGTGTGCGTGGGTTTCCTCCGGGTGCTCCGGTTTCCTCCCACAGTCCAAAGATGTGCAGGTTAGGTGGATTGGCCGTGATAAATTGCCCTTAGTGTCCAAAATTGCCCTTAGTGTTGGATGGGGTTAGTGGGTTATGGGGATAGGGTGGAGGTGTTGACCTTGGGTAGGGTGCTCTTTCCAAGAGCCGGTGCAGACTCGATAGGCCGAATGGCCTCCTTCTGCACTGTAAATTCTATGATAATTTATGCGGACGATTTACTGTACGTTTTGGACCCTCTTTCATGTGTGTTGAAGGTAAGGGGGTTGTTAAAGAATTTTGGATCCTTCTCAGGGTAGAAGCTTAACGTGGCGAAGAGCGGGGGGTCTTCCCCATTGACTCCCTGGGCAGGTGCGCAGACTTGGGATTGTTACCATCGTGGTCAAAACAAGATAATCAGGTGGCGGATGAGTCGGCTGCGATCCACAAATTGAACTTGGCCAGCTTGATGGAGAGGGGATCTGAGGCGGTGGGAGGGGATCTGAGGCGGTGGGAGGGATGCACGTTCGCTTCCCTTGGCAGCTGGACGACTGATCCTAAAACGAACATCCCGAGGTTCCTCTTTCAGTCTCTCCCGATCTTCCTCCCCAAAGAGTTGTTTGTGAGGGTGGATCAGTTAATTTTGGCGTTTGTGTGGACAGACAAGACATCCAGGATCCGGAGTGCCTTCCGGTAAGGGGGGGTGCGGGGGGGGGGGGGGGGGGGGGCGGGGGGGGATCAGGGCGAGACGGGGGGGGGGGGGCGCTGGCGCTGCCAGATTTACTGTATTACTTCTGGGCGGCGAATGCAGAAAAGGTGCGGCAGTGGTGGGGGGAGCGGATGTCGGGGTGGCAGCCAGTGGAGGAGGCTTCCTGCGTGGGGGTGGGTGGGTGGGGGGACATAATGGCACCGGTCACTGCCCTGGCGGATAGATTGTTATGGCGCGAAGAGCTGGGGAAGGGAGGATTTAGGACATATATGGGTGGTTGCTGCAGATGGGGAAGGCTCCATTAGAAGAGATAAAGGGGAAGTGGGAGGAGGGCCAACTAATAGGGTAGAGGGGACGGGTAAAATGAGTTATTTAAAGTGGGTATTAAAACGACAAAATGTCTGTAATATGATGGCCCGTGTTTTCTTATGATTGTGCAAACTTTTTTATTGGTTTGAATAAAATATATTGTATAAAAAGTACAGAGGGAGCTCCACACTGTGGGAGGGTCAGTGCTAATGGGAGCTCCACACTGTGGGAGGGTCAGTGCTGAGGGAGCGCCGCACTGTCGGAGGGTCAGTGCTGAGGGAGCGCCGCACTGTCAGAGGGTCCGTGCTGAGGGAGCGCCGCACTGTCGGAGGGTCAGTGCTGAGGGAGCGCCGCACTGTCGGAGGGTCAGTGCTGAGGGAGAGCCGCACTGTCGGAGGGTCAGTGCTGAGGGAGCACCGCACTGTCGGAGGGTCAGTGCTGAGGGAGCGCCGCACTGTCAGAGTGTCAGTGCAGAGGGAGCGCCGCACTGTCAGAGTGTCAGTGCTGTGGCAGCGCCGCACTGTGACAGGGTCAGTGCTGAGGGAGCGCCGCACTGTCAGAGGGTCAGTGCTGAGGGAGCGCCGCACTGTCAGAGGGTCAGTGCTGAGGGAGTGCCGTACTGTTAGAGGGTCAGTGCTGAGGGAGCACCGCACTGTGGAAGGGTCAGTGCTGAGGGAGCCGCACTCTCGGAGGGTCAGTGCTGAGGGAGCGCCGCACTGTCGGAGGGTCGGTACTGATCGAGTGCCACACTGTCGGAGGATCAGTCCTGAGGGAGCGCCGCACTGTCGGAGGGTCAGCGCTGAGGGAGCGGCACACTGTCGTAGGGTCAGTGCTGAGGGAGTGCTGCACTGTTGGAGGGTCAGTGCTGAGAGAGCGGCGCTCTGTCGGAGTGTCAGTGCTGAGGGAGGGCCTCACTGTCGGAGGGTCAGTGCTGAGGGAGCGCCGCACTGTCGGAGGATCAGTGCTGTGGGAGCGCCGCACTGTCGGAGGGTCAGTGCTGAGGGTGCGCCGCACTGTCGGAGAGTCGGTACTGAGGGAGCGCCACACTGTCGGAGGATCAGTGCTGAGGGAGCGCCGCACTGGCGGAGGGTCAGTGCTGAGGGAGCGCCGCACTGTTGGAGGGTCAGTGCTGAGGGAGTGCCGCACTGTCAGAGGTTCAGTGCTGAGGGAGCGCTGCACTGTGAGAGGGTCAGTGCTGAGGGGGTGCCGCACTGTGAGAGGGTCAGTGCTGAGGGAGTGCCGCACTGTCGGAGGGTCAGTGCTGAGGGAGCTCCACACTGTGAGAGGGTCAGTGCTGAGGGAGTGCCGCACTGTCAGAGGGTCAGTGCTGTGGGAGCGCCGCACTGTGACAGGGTCAGTGCTGAGGGAGCGCCGCACTGTCAGAGGGTCAGTGCTGAGGGAGCGCCGCACTGTGAGAGGGTCAGTGCTGTGGGAGCGCCGCACTGTCGGAGGGACAGTGCTGAGGGAGCGCCGCACTGTCAGAGGGTCAGTGCTGAGGGGGTGCCGCACTGTGAGAGGGTCAGTGCTGAGGGAGTGCCGCACTGTCAGAGGGTCAGTGCTGAGGGAGTGCCGCACTTTCAGAGGGTCAGTGCTGAGGGAGCACCGCCACTGTCGGAGGGTCAGTGCTGAGGGAGCCGCACTCTCGGAGGGTCAGTGCTGAGGGAGTGCTCACTGTCGGAGGGTCAGTGCTGAGGGCGCGCCGCACTGTCGGATGGTCCAGCGCTGAGGGAGTGCCGCACTGTCAGAGGGTCAGTGCTGAGGAGGTGCCGCACTGTCAGAGGGTCAGTGCTGAGGGAGCGCCACACTGTCAGAGGGTCAGTGCTGAGAGAGCGCCGCACGGTCAGAGGGTCAGTGCTGAGGGGGTGCCGCACTGTGAGAGGGTCAGTGCTGAAGGAGTGCCGCACTGTCGGAGGGTCAGTGCTGAGGGGGTGCCGCACTGTGGGAGGCTCAGTGCTGAGGGAGCGCCGCACTGTCAGAGGGTCAGTGCTGAGGGAGCGCTGCACTGTGAGAGGGTCAGTGCTGAGGGAGCACCGCACTGTGGAAGGGTTAGTGCTGAGGAGCCGCACTCTCGGAGGGTCAGTTGCTGAGGGTGCGCCGCACTGTCGGAGTGTCAGTGCTGAGGGAGCGCCGCACTCTCGGAGGTCGGTACTGATCGAGTCCCACACTGTCGGAGGATCAGTCCTGAGGGGAGCGCCGCACTGTCGGAGGGTCAGCGCTGAGGGAGCGGCACACTGTCGTAGGGTCAGTGCTGAGGGAGTGCTGCACTGTTGGAGGGTCAGTGCTGAGAGAGCGGCGCTCTGTCGGAGTGTCAGTGCTGAGGGAGCGCCTCACTGTCGGAGGGTCAGTGCTGAGGGAGCGCCGCACTGTCGGAGGATCAGTGCTGAGGGAGCGCCGCACTGTCGGAGGGTCAGTGCTGAGGGTGCGCCGCACTGTCGGAGAGTCGGTACTGAGGGAGCGCCACACTGTCGGAGGATCAGTGCTGAGGTACCGCCGCACTGGCGGAGGGTCAGTGCTGAGGGAGCGCCGCACTGTTGGAGGGTCAGTGCTGAGGGCGCGCCGCACTGTCGGAGGGTCAGTGCTGAGGGAGTGCCGCACTGTCAGAGGTTCAGTGCTGAGGGAGCGCAGCACTGTGAGAGGGTCAGTGCTGAGGGAGTGCCGCACTGTCAGAGGGCCAGTGCTGAGGCAGTGCCGCACTGTCAGAGGGTCAGTGCTGAGGGAGCGCTGCACTGTCGGAGGGTCAATGCTGAGGGAGTGCTGTACTGTCTGAAGGTCAGTGCTGAGGGTGTGCCGCGCTGTCGGAGGGTCAGTGCTGAGAGAGCGCCGCACTGTCAGAGGGTCAGTGCTGAGGGGGTGCCGCACTGTGAGAGGGTCAGTGCTGAGGGAGTGCCGCACTGTCGGAGGGTCAGTGCTGAGGGAGTGCCGCACTGTCAGAGGGTCAGTGCTGAGAGAGCGCCGCACGGTCAGAGGGTCAGTGCTGAGGGGGTGCCGCACTGTGAGAGGGTCAGTGCTGAAGGAGTGCCGCACTGTCGGAGGGTCAGTGCTGAGGGGGTGCCGCACTGTGGGAGGCTCACTGCTGAGGGAGCGCCGCACTGTCAGAGGGTCAGTGCTGAGGGAGCGCTGCACTGTGAGAGGGTCAGTGCTGAGAGAGTGCCGCACTGTCAGAGGGTCAGTGCTGAGGGAGTGCCGTACTGTTAGAGGGTCAGTGCTGAGGGAGCACCGCACTGTGGAAGGGTCAGTGCTGAGGGAGCCGCACTCTCGGAGGGTCAGTGCTGAGGGAGCGCCGCACTGTCGGAGGGTCGGTACTGATCGAGTGCCACACTGTCGGAGGATCAGTCCTGAGGGAGCGCCGCACTGTCGGAGGGTCAGCGCTGAGGGAGCGGCACACTGTCGTAGGGTCAGTGCTGAGGGAGTGCTGCACTGTTGGAGGGTCAGTGCTGAGAGAGCGGCGCTCTGTCGGAGTGTCAGTGCTGAGGGAGGGCCTCACTGTCGGAGGGTCAGTGCTGAGGGAGCGCCGCACTGTCGGAGGATCAGTGCTGTGGGAGCGCCGCACTGTCGGAGGGTCAGTGCTGAGGGTGCGCCGCACTGTCGGAGAGTCGGTACTGAGGGAGCGCCACACTGTCGGAGGATCAGTGCTGAGGGAGCGCCGCACTGGCGGAGGGTCAGTGCTGAGGGAGCGCCGCACTGTTGGAGGGTCAGTGCTGAGGGAGTGCCGCACTGTCAGAGGTTCAGTGCTGAGGGAGCGCTGCACTGTGAGAGGGTCAGTGCTGAGGGGGTGCCGCACTGTGAGAGGGTCAGTGCTGAGGGAGTGCTGCACTGTCGGAGGGTCAGTGCTGAGGGAGCTCCACACTGTGAGAGGGTCAGTGCTGAGGGAGTGCCGCACTGTCAGAGGGTCAGTGCTGAGGGAGCGCCGCACTGTGACAGGGTCAGTGCTGAGGGATCGCCGCACTGTGAGAGGGTCAGTGCTGAGGGAGCGCCGCACTGTCAGAAGGTCAGTGCTGAGGGGGTGCCGCACTGTGGGAGGGCCAGTGCTGAGGGAGCGCCGCACTGTCGGAGGGTCAGTGCTGAGGGGGCACCGCACTGTCAGAGGGTCAGTGCTGAGAGAGCGCCGCACTGTGAGAGGGTCAGTGCTGAGGGAGCGCCGCACTGTCGGAGGGACAGTGCTGAGGTTGCGCCGCACTGTCAGAGGGTCAGTGCTGAGGGCGTGCCGCACTGTGGGAGGGTCAGTGCTGAGGGAGCGCCGCACGGTCAGAGGGTCAGTGCTCAGGGGGTGCCGCACTGTGAGAGGGTCAGTGCTGAGGGAGTGCCGCACTGTCGGAGGGTCAGTGCTGAGGGGGTGCCGCACTGTCAGCGGGTCAGTGCTGAGGGGGTACCGCAATGTGGGAGGGTCAGTGCTGAGGGAGGGCTGCACTGTGAGAGGGTCAGTGCTGAGGGAGCGCCGCCCTGTCGGAGGGTCAGTGCTGAGGGAGCGTCACACTGTCAGAGGGTCAGTGCTGAGGGGTGCCGCACTGTGGGAGGGTCAGTGCTGAAGGAGCGCCGCACTGTCAGAGGGTCAGTGCTGAGTGAGTGCCGCACGGTCAGAGGGTCAGTGCTCAGGGGGTGCCGCACTGTGAGAGGGTCTGTGCTGAGGGAGTGCCGCACTGTCGGAAGGTCAGTGCTGAGGTGGTGCCGCACTGTGGGAGGGTCAGTGCTGAGGGAGCGCCGCACTGTCAGCGGGTCAGTGCTGAGGGGGTGCCGCACTGTGGAGGGTCAGTGCTGAGGGAGCGCCGCACTGTCAGAGGGTCAGTGCTGAGGGAGCGCCGCTCTGTCGGAGGGTCAGTGCTGAGGGAGCGTCGCACTGTCAGAGGGTCAGTGCTGAGGGGGTGCCGCACTGTGGGAGGGTCAGTGCTGAAGGAGCGCCGCACCGTCAGAGGGTCAGTGCTGAGTGAGTGACGCACTGTCGGAGGGTCGGTACTGAGGGAGCGCCACACTGTCGGAGGATTAGTGCTGAGGGAGCGCCGCACTGGCGGAGGTTCAGTGCTGAGGGAGTTCCGCACTGTTGGAGAGTCAGTGCTGAGGGCGCGCCGCACTGTCGGAGGGTCAGTGCTGAGGGAGTGCCGCACAGTCAGAGGGTCAGTGCTGAGTGAGTGCCGCACTGTCAGAGGGTCAGTGCTGAGGGGGCGCTGCACTGTGAGAGGGTCAGTGCTGAGGGAGTGCCGCACTGTCAGATGGCCAGTGCTGAGGCAGTGCCGCACTGTTGGAGGGTCAGTGCTGAGGGAGTGCCGCACTGTCTGAAGGTCAGTGCTGAGGGAGTGCCGCAGTGTCGGAGGGTCAGTGCTGAGGGAGTGCCGCACTGTCAGAGGGTCAGTGCTGAGGGAGTGCCGCACTGTCAGCGGGTCAGTGCTGAGGGAGCGCTGCACTGTGAGAGGGTCAGTGCTGAGGGAGTGCCGCACTGTCAGAGGTCAGTGCTGAGGAGTGCCGCACTGTCGGAGGGTCAGTGCTGAGGGAGCCGCACTTTCGGAGGGTCAGTGCTGAGGGAGCGCCGCACTGTCGGAGGGTCAGTGCTGAGGGAGTGCCGCACTGTGGGAGGGTCAGTGCTGAGGGAGTGTCGCACTGTCAGAGGGTCAGTGCTCAGGGGGTGCCGCACTGTCGGAGGGTCAGTGCTGAGGGGGTGCCGCACTGTCAGCGGGTCAGTGCTGAGGGGGTACCGCAATGTGGGAGGGTCAGTGCTGAGGGAGGGCCGCACTGTGAGAGGGTCAGTGCTGAGGGAGCGCCGCCCTGTCGGAGGGTCAGTGCTGAGGGAGCGTCACACTGTCAGAGGGTCAGTGCTGAGGGGGTGCCGCACTGTGGGAGGGTCAGTGCTGAAGGAGCGCCGCACTGTCAGAGGGTCAGTGCTGAGTGAGTGCCGCACGGTCAGAGGGTCAGTGCTCAGGGGGTGCCGCACTGTGAGAGGGTCTGTGCTGAGGAGTGCCGCACTGTCGGAAGGTCAGTGCTGAGGTGGTGCCGCACTGTGGGAGGGTCAGTGCTGAGGGAGCGCCGCACTGTCAGCGGGTCAGTGCTGAGGGGGTGCCGCACTGTGGGAGGGTCAGTGCTGAGGGAGCGCCGCACTGTCAGAGGGTCAGTGCTGAGGGAGCGCCGCTCTGTCGGAGGGTCAGTGCTGAGGGAGCGTCGCACTGTCAGAGGGTCAGTGCTGAGGGGGTGCCGCACTGTGGGAGGGTCAGTGCTGAAGGAGCGCCGCACCGTCAGAGGGTCAGTGCTGAGTGAGTGACGCACTGTCGGAGGGTCGGTACTGAGGGAGCGCCACACTGTCGGAGGATTAGTGCTGAGGGAGCGCCGCACTGGCGGAGGTTCAGTGCTGAGGGAGTTCCGCACTGTTGGAGAGTCAGTGCTGAGGGCGCGCCGCACTGTCGGAGGGTCAGTGCTGAGGGAGTGCCGCACAGTCAGAGGGTCAGTGCTGAGTGAGTGCCGCACTGTCAGAGGGTCAGTGCTGAGGGGGCGCTGCACTGTGAGAGGGTCAGTGCTGAGGGAGTGCCGCACTGTCAGATGGCCAGTGCTGAGGCAGTGCCGCACTGTTGGAGGGTCAGTGCTGAGGGAGTGCCGCACTGTCTGAAGGTCAGTGCTGAGGGAGTGCCGCAGTGTCGGAGGGTCAGTGCTGAGGGAGTGCCGCACTGTCAGAGGGTCAGTGCTGAGGGAGTGCCGCACTGTCAGCGGGTCAGTGCTGAGGGAGCGCTGCACTGTGAGAGGGTCAGTGCTGAGGGAGTGCCGCACTGTCAGAGGGTCAGTGCTGAGGGAGTGCCGCACTGTCGGAGGGTCAGTGCTGAGGGAGCCTCACTTTCGGAGGGTCAGTGCTGAGGGAGCGCCGCACTGTCGGAGGGTCAGTGCTGAGGGAGTGCCGCACTGTGGGAGGGTCAGTGCTGAGGGAGTGTCGCACTGTCAGAGGGTCAGTGCTCAGGGGGTGCCGCACTGTGAGAGGGTCAGTGCTGAGGGAGTGCCGCACTGTCGGAGGGTCAGTGCTGAGGGGGTGCCGCACTGTCAGCGGGTCAGTGCTGAGGGGGTACCGCAATGTGGGAGGGTCAGTGCTGAGGGAGGGCCGCACTGTGAGAGGGTCAGTGCTGAGGGAGCGCCGCCCTGTCGGAGGGTCAGTGCTGAGGGAGCGTCACACTGTCAGAGGGTCAGTGCTGAGGGGGTGCCGCACTGTGGGAGGGTCAGTGCTGAAGGAGCGCCGCACTGTCAGAGGGTCAGTGCTGAGTGAGTGCCGCACGGTCAGAGGGTCAGTGCTCAGGGGGTGCCGCACTGTGAGAGGGTCTGTGCTGAGGGAGTGCCGCACTGTCGGAAGGTCAGTGCTGAGGTGGTGCCGCACTGTGGGAGGGTCAGTGCTGAGGGAGCGCCGCACTGTCAGCGGGTCAGTGCTGAGGGGGTGCCGCACTGTGGGAGGGTCAGTGCTGAGGGAGCGCCGCACTGTCAGAGGGTCAGTGCTGAGGGAGCGCCGCTCTGTCGGAGGGTCAGTGCTGAGGGAGCGTCGCACTGTCAGAGGGTCAGTGCTGAGGGGGTGCCGCACTGTGGGAGGGTCAGTGCTGAAGGAGCGCCGCACCGTCAGAGGGTCAGTGCTGAGTGAGTGACGCACTGTCGGAGGGTCGGTACTGAGGGAGCGCCACACTGTCGGAGGATTAGTGCTGAGGGAGCGCCGCACTGGCGGAGGTTCAGTGCTGAGGGAGTTCCGCACTGTTGGAGAGTCAGTGCTGAGGGCGCGCCGCACTGTCGGAGGGTCAGTGCTGAGGGAGTGCCGCACAGTCAGAGGGTCAGTGCTGAGTGAGTGCCGCACTGTCAGAGGGTCAGTGCTGAGGGGGCGCTGCACTGTGAGAGGGTCAGTGCTGAGGGAGTGCCGCACTGTCAGATGGCCAGTGCTGAGGCAGTGCCGCACTGTTGGAGGGTCAGTGCTGAGGGAGTGCCGCACTGTCTGAAGGTCAGTGCTGAGGGAGTGCCGCAGTGTCGGAGGGTCAGTGCTGAGGGAGTGCCGCACTGTCAGAGGGTCAGTGCTGAGGGAGTGCCGCACTGTCAGCGGGTCAGTGCTGAGGGAGCGCTGCACTGTGAGAGGGTCAGTGCTGAGGGAGTGCCGCACTGTCAGAGGGTCAGTGCTGAGGGAGTGCCGCACTGTCGGAGGGTCAGTGCTGAGGGAGCCGCACTTTCGGAGGGTCAGTGCTGAGGGAGCGCCGCACTGTCGGAGGGTCAGTGCTGAGGGAGTGCCGCACTGTCAGAGGGTCAGTGCTGAGGTAGTGCCGCACTGTCAGAAGGCCAGTGCTGAGGCTGTGCCGCACTGTCAGAGGGTCAGTGCTGAGGGAGCGCTGCACTGTCGGAGGGTCAGTGCTGAGGGAGTGCCGCACTGTCTGAAGGTCAGTGCTGAGGGAGTGCCGTACTGTCGGAGGGTCAGTGCTAAGAGAGCGCTGCACTGTCGGAGGGACAGTGCTGAGGGAGTGCCGCACTGTCAGAGGGTCAGTGCTGAGGGAGCGCTGCACTGTGAGAGGGTCAGTGCTGAGGGAGTGCCGCACTGTCAGAAGGCCAGTGCTGAGGCAGTGCCGCACTGTCAGAGGGTCAGTGCTGAGGGAGCGCTGCACTGTCGGAGGGTCAGTGCTGAGGGAGTGCCGCACTGTCTGAAGGTCAGTGCTGAGGGAGTGCCGCACTGTCGGAGGGTCAGTGCTGAGGGAGCACCGCACTGTCGGAGGGACAGTGCTGAGGGAGTGCCGCACTGTCAGAGGGTCAGTGCTGAGGGAGCGCTGCACTGTGAGAGGGTCAGTGCTGAGGGAGTGCCGCACTGTCAGAAGGCCAGTGCTGAGGCAGTGCCGCACTGTCAGAGCGTCAGTGCTGAGGGAGCGCTGCAGTGTCGGAGGGTCAGTGCTGAGGGAGTGCCGCACTGTCTGAAGGTCAGTGCTGAGGGAGTGCCGCACTGTCGGAGGGTCAGTGCTGAGGGGGTGCCGCACTGTGGGAGGGTCAGTGTTGAAGGAGCGCCGCACCGTCAGAGGGTCAGTGCTGAGTGAGTGCCGCACTGTCGGAGGGTCGGTACTGACGGAGCGCCACACTGTCGGAGGATTAGTGCTGAGGGAGCGCCGCACTGGCGGAGGGTCAGTGCTGAGGGAGTTCCGCACTGTTGGAGGGTCAGTGCTGAGGGCGCGCCGCACTGTCGGAGGGTCAGTGCTGAGGGAGTGCCGCACAGTCAGAGGGTCAGTGCTGAGGGAGTGCCGCACTGTCAGAGGGTCAGTGCTGAGGGAGCGCTGCACTGTGAGAGGGTCAGTGCTGAGGGAGTGCCGCACTGTCAGAGGGCCAGTGCTGAGGCAGTGCCGCACTGTCAGAGGGTCAGTGCTGAGGGAGCGCTGCACTGTTGGAGGGTCAGTGCTGAGGGAGTGCCGCACTGTCTGAAGGTAAGTGCTGAGGGAGTGCCGCAGTGTCGGAGGATCAGTGCTGAGGGAGTGCCGCACTGTCAGAGGGTCAGTGCTGAGGGAGTGCCGCACTGTCAGCGGGTCAGTGCTGAGGGAGCGCTGCACTGTGAGAGGGTCAGTGCTCAGGGAGTGCCGCACTGTCAGAGGGTCAGTGCTGAGGGAGTGCCGCACTGTCGGAGGATCAGTGCTGAGGGAGCCGCACTTTCGGAGGGTCAGTGCTGAGGGAGCGCTGCACTGTCGGAGGGTCAGTGCTGAGGGAGTGACTCACTGTCTGAAGGTCAGTGCTGAGGGAGTGCCGCACTGTCGGAGGGTCAGTGCTGAGGGAGCGCCGCACTGTCGGAGGGACAGTGCTGAGGGAGTGCCGCACTGTCAGAGGGTCAGTGCTGAGGGAGCGCTGCACTGTGAGAGGGTCAGTGCTGAGGGAGTGCCGCACTGTCAGAAGGCCAGTGCTGAGGCAGTGCCGCACTGTCAGAGCGTCAGTGCTGAGGGAGCGCTGCACTGTCGGAGGGTCAGTGCTGAGGGAGTGCCGCACTGTCTGAAGGTCAGTGCTGAGGGAGTGCCGCACTGTCGGAGGGCCAGTGCTGAGGGCGCGCCGCACTGTCGGAGGGTCAGTGCTGAGGGAGTGCCGCACAGTCAGAGGGTCAGTGCTGAGGGAGTGCCGCACTGTCAGAGGGTCAGTGCTGAGGGAGCGCTGCACTGTTGGAGGGTCAGTGCTGAGGGAGTGCCGCACTGTCTGAAGGTCAGTGCTGAGGGAGTGCCGCAGTGTCGGAGGGTCAGTGCTGAGGGGGTGCCGCACTGTGGGAGGCTCACTGCTGAGGGAGCGCCGCACTGTCAGAGGGTCAGTGCTGAGGGAGCGCTGCACTGTGAGAGGGTCAGTGCTGAGAGAGTGCCGCACTGTCAGAGGGTCAGTGCTGAGGGAGTGCCGCACTGTGAGAGGGTCAGTGCTGAGGGAGCGCCGCACTGTCGGAGGGACAGTGCTGAGGTTGCGCCGCACTGTCAGAGGGTCAGTGCTGAGGGCGTGCCGCACTGTGGGAGGGTCAGTGCTGAGGGAGCGCCGCACGGTCAGAGGGTCAGTGCTCAGGGGGTGCCGCACTGTGAGAGGGTCAGTGCTGAGGGAGTGCCGCACTGTCGGAGGGTCAGTGCTGAGGGGGTGCCGCACTGTCAGCGGGTCAGTGCTGAGGGGGTACCGCAATGTGGGAGGGTCAGTGCTGAGGGAGGGCCGCACTGTGAGAGGGTCAGTGCTGAGGGAGCGCCGCCCTGTCGGAGGGTCAGTGCTGAGGGAGCGTCACACTGTCAGAGGGTCAGTGCTGAGGGGGTGCCGCACTGTGGGAGGGTCAGTGCTGAAGGAGCGCCGCACTGTCAGAGGGTCAGTGCTGAGTGAGTGCCGCACGGTCAGAGGGTCAGTGCTCAGGGGGTGCCGCACTGTGAGAGGGTCTGTGCTGAGGGAGTGCCGCACTGTCGGAAGGTCAGTGCTGAGGTGGTGCCGCACTGTGGGAGGGTCAGTGCTGAGGGAGCGCCGCACTGTCAGCGGGTCAGTGCTGAGGGGGTGCCGCACTGTGGGAGGGTCAGTGCTGAGGGAGCGCCGCACTGTCAGAGGGTCAGTGCTGAGGGAGCGCCGCTCTGTCGGAGGGTCAGTGCTGAGGGAGCGTCGCACTGTCAGAGGGTCAGTGCTGAGGGGGTGCCGCACTGTGGGAGGGTCAGTGCTGAAGGAGCGCCGCACCGTCAGAGGGTCAGTGCTGAGTGAGTGACGCACTGTCGGAGGGTCGGTACTGAGGGAGCGCCACACTGTCGGAGGATTAGTGCTGAGGGAGCGCCGCACTGGCGGAGGTTCAGTGCTGAGGGAGTTCCGCACTGTTGGAGAGTCAGTGCTGAGGGCGCGCCGCACTGTCGGAGGGTCAGTGCTGAGGGAGTGCCGCACAGTCAGAGGGTCAGTGCTGAGTGAGTGCCGCACTGTCAGAGGGTCAGTGCTGAGGGGGCGCTGCACTGTGAGAGGGTCAGTGCTGAGGGAGTGCCGCACTGTCAGATGGCCAGTGCTGAGGCAGTGCCGCACTGTTGGAGGGTCAGTGCTGAGGGAGTGCCGCACTGTCTGAAGGTCAGTGCTGAGGGAGTGCCGCAGTGTCGGAGGGTCAGTGCTGAGGGAGTGCCGCACTGTCAGAGGGTCAGTGCTGAGGGAGTGCCGCACTGTCAGCGGGTCAGTGCTGAGGGAGCGCTGCACTGTGAGAGGGTCAGTGCTGAGGGAGTGCCGCACTGTCAGAGGGTCAGTGCTGAGGGAGTGCCGCACTGTCGGAGGGTCAGTGCTGAGGGAGCCGCACTTTCGGAGGGTCAGTGCTGAGGGAGCGCCGCACTGTCGGAGGGTCAGTGCTGAGGGAGTGCCGCACTGTCAGAGGGTCAGTGCTGAGGTAGTGCCGCACTGTCAGAAGGCCAGTGCTGAGGCTGTGCCGCACTGTCAGAGGGTCAGTGCTGAGGGAGCGCTGCACTGTCGGAGGGTCAGTGCTGAGGGAGTGCCGCACTGTCTGAAGGTCAGTGCTGAGGGAGTGCCGTACTGTCGGAGGGTCAGTGCTAAGAGAGCGCTGCACTGTCGGAGGGACAGTGCTGAGGGAGTGCCGCACTGTCAGAGGGTCAGTGCTGAGGGAGCGCTGCACTGTGAGAGGGTCAGTGCTGAGGGAGTGCCGCACTGTCAGAAGGCCAGTGCTGAGGCAGTGCCGCACTGTCAGAGGGTCAGTGCTGAGGGAGCGCTGCACTGTCGGAGGGTCAGTGCTGAGGGAGTGCCGCACTGTCTGAAGGTCAGTGCTGAGGGAGTGCCGCACTGTCGGAGGGTCAGTGCTGAGGGAGCACCGCACTGTCGGAGGGACAGTGCTGAGGGAGTGCCGCACTGTCAGAGGGTCAGTGCTGAGGGAGCGCTGCACTGTGAGAGGGTCAGTGCTGAGGGAGTGCCGCACTGTCAGAAGGCCAGTGCTGAGGCAGTGCCGCACTGTCAGAGCGTCAGTGCTGAGGGAGCGCTGCAGTGTCGGAGGGTCAGTGCTGAGGGAGTGCCGCACTGTCTGAAGGTCAGTGCTGAGGGAGTGCCGCACTGTCGGAGGGTCAGTGCTGAGGGGGTGCCGCACTGTGGGAGGGTCAGTGTTGAAGGAGCGCCGCACCGTCAGAGGGTCAGTGCTGAGTGAGTGCCGCACTGTCGGAGGGTCGGTACTGACGGAGCGCCACACTGTCGGAGGATTAGTGCTGAGGGAGCGCCGCACTGGCGGAGGGTCAGTGCTGAGGGAGTTCCGCACTGTTGGAGGGTCAGTGCTGAGGGCGCGCCGCACTGTCGGAGGGTCAGTGCTGAGGGAGTGCCGCACAGTCAGAGGGTCAGTGCTGAGGGAGTGCCGCACTGTCAGAGGGTCAGTGCTGAGGGAGCGCTGCACTGTGAGAGGGTCAGTGCTGAGGGAGTGCCGCACTGTCAGAGGGCCAGTGCTGAGGCAGTGCCGCACTGTCAGAGGGTCAGTGCTGAGGGAGCGCTGCACTGTTGGAGGGTCAGTGCTGAGGGAGTGCCGCACTGTCTGAAGGTAAGTGCTGAGGGAGTGCCGCAGTGTCGGAGGATCAGTGCTGAGGGAGTGCCGCACTGTCAGAGGGTCAGTGCTGAGGGAGTGCCGCACTGTCAGCGGGTCAGTGCTGAGGGAGCGCTGCACTGTGAGAGGGTCAGTGCTCAGGGAGTGCCGCACTGTCAGAGGGTCAGTGCTGAGGGAGTGCCGCACTGTCGGAGGATCAGTGCTGAGGGAGCCGCACTTTCGGAGGGTCAGTGCTGAGGGAGCGCCGCACTGTCGAAGGGTCAGTGCTGAGGGAGTGCCGCACTGTCAGAGGGTCAGTGCTGAGGGAGTGTCGCACTGTCAGAAGGCCAGTGCTGAGGCTGTGCCGCACTGTCAGAGGGTCAGTGCTGAAGGAGCGCTGCACTGTCGGAGGGTCAGTGCTGAGGGAGTGCCGCACTGTCTGAAGGTCAGTGCTGAGGGAGTGCCGCACTGTCGGAGGGTCAGTGCTGAGAGAGCGCTGCACTGTCGGAGGGACAGTGCTGAGGGAGTGCCGCACTGTCAGAGGGTCAGTGCTGAGGGAGCGCTGCACTGTGAGAGGGTCAGTGCTGAGGGAGTGCCGCACTGTCAGAAGGCCAGTGCTGAGGCAGTGCCGCACTGTCAGAGGGTCAGTGCTGAGGGAGCGCTGCACTGTCGGAGGGTCAGTGCTGAGGGAGTGACTCACTGTCTGAAGGTCAGTGCTGAGGGAGTGCCGCACTGTCGGAGGGTCAGTGCTGAGGGAGCGCCGCACTGTCGGAGGGACAGTGCTGAGGGAGTGCCGCACTGTCAGAGGGTCAGTGCTGAGGGAGCGCTGCACTGTGAGAGGGTCAGTGCTGAGGGAGTGCCGCACTGTCAGAAGGCCAGTGCTGAGGCAGTGCCGCACTGTCAGAGCGTCAGTGCTGAGGGAGCGCTGCACTGTCGGAGGGTCAGTGCTGAGGGAGTGCCGCACTGTCTGAAGGTCAGTGCTGAGGGAGTGCCGCACTGTCGGAGGGCCAGTGCTGAGGGCGCGCCGCACTGTCGGAGGGTCAGTGCTGAGGGAGTGCCGCACAGTCAGAGGGTCAGTGCTGAGGGAGTGCCGCACTGTCAGAGGGTCAGTGCTGAGGGAGCGCTGCACTGTTGGAGGGTCAGTGCTGAGGGAGTGCCGCACTGTCTGAAGGTCAGTGCTGAGGGAGTGCCGCAGTGTCGGAGGGTCAGTGCTGAGGGGGTGCCGCACTGTGGGAGGCTCACTGCTGAGGGAGCGCCGCACTGTCAGAGGGTCAGTGCTGAGGGAGCGCTGCACTGTGAGAGGGTCAGTGCTGAGAGAGTGCCGCACTGTCAGAGGGTCAGTGCTGAGGGAGTGCCGTACTGTTAGAGGGTCAGTGCTGAGGGAGCACCGCACTGTGGAAGGGTCAGTGCTGAGGGAGCCGCACTCTCGGAGGGTCAGTGCTGAGGGAGCGCCGCACTGTCGGAGGGTCGGTACTGATCGAGTGCCACACTGTCGGAGGATCAGTCCTGAGGGAGCGCCGCACTGTCGGAGGGTCAGCGCTGAGGGAGCGGCACACTGTCGTAGGGTCAGTGCTGAGGGAGTGCTGCACTGTTGGAGGGTCAGTGCTGAGAGAGCGGCGCTCTGTCGGAGTGTCAGTGCTGAGGGAGGGCCACACTGTCGGAGGGTCAGTGCTGAGGGAGCGCCGCACTGTCGGAGGATCAGTGCTGTGGGAGCGCCGCACTGTCGGAGGGTCAGTGCTGAGGGTGCGCCGCACTGTCGGAGAGTCGGTACTGAGGGAGCGCCACACTGTCGGAGGATCAGTGCTGAGGGAGCGCCGCACTGGCGGAGGGTCAGTGCTGAGGGAGCGCCGCACTGTTGGAGGGTCAGTGCTGAGGGAGTGCCGCACTGTCAGAGGTTCAGTGCTGAGGGAGCGCTGCACTGTGAGAGGGTCAGTGCTGAGGGGGTGCCGCACTGTGAGAGGGTCAGTGCTGAGGGAGTGCTGCACTGTCGGAGGGTCAGTGCTGAGGGAGCTCCACACTGTGAGAGGGTCAGTGCTGAGGGAGTGCCGCACTGTCAGAGGGTCAGTGCTGAGGGAGCGCCGCACTGTGACAGGGTCAGTGCTGAGGGATCGCCGCACTGTGAGAGGGTCAGTGCTGAGGGAGCGCCGCACTGTCAGAAGGTCAGTGCTGAGGGGGTGCCGCACTGTGGGAGGGCCAGTGCTGAGGGAGCGCCGCACTGTCGGAGGGTCAGTGCTGAGGGGGCACCGCACTGTCAGAGGGTCAGTGCTGAGAGAGCGCCGCACTGTGAGAGGGTCAGTGCTGAGGGAGCGCCGCACTGTCGGAGGGACAGTGCTGAGGTTGCGCCGCACTGTCAGAGGGTCAGTGCTGAGGGCGTGCCGCACTGTGGGAGGGTCAGTGCTGAGGGAGCGCCGCACGGTCAGAGGGTCAGTGCTCAGGGGGTGCCGCACTGTGAGAGGGTCAGTGCTGAGGGAGTGCCGCACTGTCGGAGGGTCAGTGCTGAGGGGGTGCCGCACTGTCAGCGGGTCAGTGCTGAGGGGGTACCGCAATGTGGGAGGGTCAGTGCTGAGGGAGGGCCGCACTGTGAGAGGGTCAGTGCTGAGGGAGCGCCGCCCTGTCGGAGGGTCAGTGCTGAGGGAGCGTCACACTGTGGGAGGGTCAGTGCTGAAGGAGCGCCGCACTGTCAGAGGGTCAGTGCTGAGTGAGTGCCGCACGGTCAGAGGGTCAGTGCTCAGGGGGTGCCGCACTGTGAGAGGGTCTGTGCTGAGGGAGTGCCGCACTGTCGGAAGGTCAGTGCTGAGGTGGTGCCGCACTGTGGGAGGGTCAGTGCTGAGGGAGCGCCGCACTGTCAGCGGGTCAGTGCTGAGGGGGTGCCGCACTGTGGGAGGGTCAGTGCTGAGGGAGCGCCGCACTGTCAGAGGGTCAGTGCTGAGGGAGCGCCGCTCTGTCGGAGGGTCAGTGCTGAGGGAGCGTCGCACTGTCAGAGGGTCAGTGCTGAGGGGGTGCCGCACTGTGGGAGGGTCAGTGCTGAAGGAGCGCCGCACCGTCAGAGGGTCAGTGCTGAGTGAGTGACGCACTGTCGGAGGGTCGGTACTGAGGGAGCGCCACACTGTCGGAGGATTAGTGCTGAGGGAGCGCCGCACTGGCGGAGGTTCAGTGCTGAGGGAGTTCCGCACTGTTGGAGAGTCAGTGCTGAGGGCGCGCCGCACTGTCGGAGGGTCAGTGCTGAGGGAGTGCCGCACAGTCAGAGGGTCAGTGCTGAGTGAGTGCCGCACTGTCAGAGGGTCAGTGCTGAGGGGGCGCTGCACTGTGAGAGGGTCAGTGCTGAGGGAGTGCCGCACTGTCAGATGGCCAGTGCTGAGGCAGTGCCGCACTGTTGGAGGGTCAGTGCTGAGGGAGTGCCGCACTGTCTGAAGGTCAGTGCTCAGGGAGTGCCGCAGTGTCGGAGGGTCAGTGCTGAGGGAGTGCCGCACTGTCAGAGGGTCAGTGCTGAGGGAGTGCCGCACTGTCAGCGGGTCAGTGCTGAGGGAGCGCTGCACTGTGAGAGGGTCAGTGCTGAGGGAGTGCCGCACTGTCAGAGGGTCAGTGCTGAGGGAGTGCCGCACTGTCGGAGGGTCAGTGCTGAGGGAGCCGCACTTTCGGAGGGTCAGTGCTGAGGGAGCGCCGCACTGTCGGAGGGTCAGTGCTGAGGGAGTGCCGCACTGTCAGAGGGTCAGTGCTGAGGTAGTGCCGCACTGTCAGAAGGCCAGTGCTGAGGCTGTGCCGCACTGTCAGAGGGTCAGTGCTGAGGGAGCGCTGCACTGTCGGAGGGTCAGTGCTGAGGGAGTGCCGCACTGTCTGAAGGTCAGTGCTGAGGGAGTGCCGTACTGTCGGAGGGTCAGTGCTAAGAGAGCGCTGCACTGTCGGAGGGACAGTGCTGAGGGAGTGCCGCACTGTCAGAGGGTCAGTGCTGAGGGAGCGCTGCACTGTGAGAGGGTCAGTGCTGAGGTGAGTGCCGCACTGTCAGAAGGCCAGTGCTGAGGCAGTGCCGCACTGTCAGAGGGTCAGTGCTGAGGGAGCGCTGCACTGTCGGAGGGTCAGTGCTGAGGGAGTGCCGCACTGTCTGAAGGTCAGTGCTGAGGGAGTGCCGCACTGTCGGAGGGTCAGTGCTGAGGGAGCACCGCACTGTCGGAGGGACAGTGCTGAGGGAGTGCCGCACTGTCAGAGGGTCAGTGCTGAGGGAGCGCTGCACTGTGAGAGGGTCAGTGCTGAGGGAGTGCCGCACTGTCAGAAGGCCAGTGCTGAGGCAGTGCCGCACTGTCAGAGCGTCAGTGCTGAGGGAGCGCTGCAGTGTCGGAGGGTCAGTGCTGAGGGAGTGCCGCACTGTCTGAAGGTCAGTGCTGAAGGAGTGCCGCACTGTCGGAGGGTCAGTGCTGAGGGGGTGCCGCACTGTGGGAGGGTCAGTGTTGAAGGAGCGCCGCACCGTCAGAGGGTCAGTGCTGAGTGAGTGCCGCACTGTCGGAGGGTCGGTACTGAGGGAGCGCCACACTGTTGGAGGATTAGTGCTGAGGGAGCGCCGCACTGGCGGAGGGTCAGTGCTGAGGGAGTTCCGCACTGTTGGAGGGTCAGTGCTGAGGGCGCGCCGCACTGTCGGAGGGTCAGTGCTGAGGGAGTGCCGCACAGTCAGAGGGTCAGTGCTGAGGGAGTGCCGCACTGTCAGAGGGTCAGTGCTGAGGGAGCGCTGCACTGTGAGAGGGTCAGTGCTGAGGGAGTGCCGCACTGTCAGAGGGCCAGTGCTGAGGCAGTGCCGCACTGTCAGAGGGTCAGTGCTGAGGGAGCGCTGCACTGTTGGAGGGTCAGTGCTGAGGGAGTGCCGCACTGTCTGAAGGTCAGTGCTGAGGGAGTGCCGCAGTGTCGGAGGGTCAGTGCTGAGGGAGTGCCGCACTGTCAGAGGGTCAGTGCTGAGGGAGTGCCGCACTGTCAGCGGGTCAGTGCTGAGGGAGCGCTGCACTGTGAGAGGGTCAGTGCTCAGGGAGTGCCGCACTGTCAGAGGGTCAGTGCTGAGGGAGTGCCGCACTGTCGGAGGATCAGTGCTGAGGGAGCCGCACTGTCGGAGGGTCAGTGCTGAGGGAGCGCCGCACTGTCGAAGGGTCAGTGCTGAGGGAGTGCCGCACTGTCAGAGGGTCAGTGCTGAGGGAGTGTCGCACTGTCAGAAGGCCAGTGCTGAGGCTGTGCCGCACTGTCAGAGGGTCAGTGCTGAAGGAGCGCTGCACTGTCGGAGGGTCAGTGCTGAGGGAGTGCCGCACTGTCTGAAGGTCAGTGCTGAGGGAGTGCCGCACTGTCGGAGGGTCAGTGCTGAGAGAGCGCTGCACTGTCGGAGGGACCGTGCTGAGGGAGTGCCGCACTGTCAGAGGGTCAGTGCTGAGGGAGCGCTGCACTGTGAGAGGGTCAGTGCTGAGGGAGTGCCGCACTGTCAGAAGGCCAGTGCTGAGGCAGTGCCGCACTGTCAGAGGGTCAGTGCTGAGGGAGCGCTGCACTGTCGGAGGGTCAGTGCTGAGGGAGTGACTCACTGTCTGAAGGTCAGTGCTGAGGGAGTGCCGCACTGTCGGAGGGTCAGTGCTGAGGGAGCGCCGCACTGTCGGAGGGACAGTGCTGAGGGAGTGCCGCACTGTCAGAGGGTCAGTGCTGAGGGAGCGCTGCACTGTGAGAGGGTCAGTGCTGAGGGAGTGCCGCACTGTCAGAAGGCCAGTGCTGAGGCAGTGCCGCACTGTCAGAGCGTCAGTGCTGAGGGAGCGCTGCACTGTCGGAGGGTCAGTGCTGAGGGAGTGCCGCACTGTCTGAAGGTCAGTGCTGAGGGAGTGCCGCACTGTCGGAGGGTCAGTGCTGAGGGCGCGCCGCACTGTCGGAGGGTCAGTGCTGAGGGAGTGCCGCACAGTCAGAGGGTCAGTGCTGAGGGAGTGCCGCACTGTCAGAGGGTCAGTGCTGAGGGAGCGCTGCACTGTTGGAGGGTCAGTGCTGAGGGAGTGCCGCACTGTCTGAAGGTCAGTGCTGAGGGAGTGCCGCAGTGTCGGAGGGTCAGTGCTGAGGGAGTGCCGCACTGTCAGAGGGTCAGTGCTGAGGGAGTGCCGCACTGTCAGCAGGTCAGTGCTGAGGGAGCGCTGCACTGTGAGAGGGTATGTGCTGAGGGAGTGCCGCACTGTCAGAGGGTCAGTGCTGAGGGAGTGCCGCACTGTCGGAGGGTCAGTGCTGAGGGAATCGCACTTTCGGAGGGTCAGTGCTGAGGGAGCGCCGCACTGTCGGAGGGTCAGTGCTGAGGGAGTGCCGCACTGTCAGAGGGTCAGTGCTGAGGGAGTGCCGCACTGTCAGAAGGCCAGTGCTGAGGCTGTGCCGCACTGTCAGAGGGTCAGTGCTGAGGGAGCACTGCAATGTCGGAGGTTCAGTGCTGAGGGAGTGCCGCACTGTCTGAAGGTCAGTGCTGAGGGAGTGCCGCACTGTCGGAGGGTCAGTGCTGAGAGAGCGCTGCACTGTCGGAGGGACAGTGCTGAGGGAGTGCCGCACTGTCAGAGGGTCAGTGCTGAGGGAGCGCTGCACTGTGAGAGGGTCAGTGCTGAGGGAGTGCCGCACTGTCAGAAGGCCAGTGCTGAGGCAGTGCCGCACTGTCAGAGGGTCAGTGCTGAGGGAGCGCTGCACTGTCGGAGGGTCAGTGCTGAGGGAGTGCCGCACTGTCTGAAGGTCAGTGCTGAGGGAGTGCCGCACTGTCGGAGGGTCAGTGCTGAGGGAGCGCCGCACTGTCGGAGGGACAGGGCTGAGGGAGTGCCGCACTGTCAGAGGGTCAGTGCTGAGGGAGCGCTGCACTGTGAGAGGGTCAGTGCTGAGGGAGTGCCGCACTGTCAGAAGGCCAGTGCTGAGGCAGTGCCGCACTGTCAGAGGGTCAGTGCTGAGGGAGCGCTGCACTGTCGGAGGGTCAGTGCTGAGGGAGTGCCGCACTGTCTGAAGGTCAGTGCTGAGGGAGTGCCGCACTGTCGGAGGGTCAGTGCTGAGAGAGCGCCGCACTGTCAGAGGGTCAGTGCTGAGGAGGTGCCGCACTGTGCGAGGGTCAGTGCTGAGGGAGCGCCACACTGTCGGAGGGTCAGTGCTGATAGAGCGCCGCACGGTCAGAGGGTCAGTGCTGAGGGGGTGCCGCACTGTGAGAGGTTCAGTGCTGAGGGAGTGCCGTACTGTCGGAGGGTCAGTGCTCAGGGGGTGCCGCACTGTAGGAGGCTCAGTGCTGAGGGAGCGCCGCACTGTCAGAGGGTCAGTGCTGAGGGAGCGCTGCACTGTGAGAGGGTCAGTGCTGAGGGAGTGCCGCACTGTCAGAGGGTCAGTGCTGAGGGAGTGCCGCACTGTCAGAGGGTCAGTGCTGAGGGAGCACCGCACTGTGGAATGGTCAGGGCTGAGGGAGCCGCACTCTCGGAAGGTCAGTGCTGAGGGAGCGCCGCACTGTCGGAGGGTCGGTACTGATCGAGTGCTACACTGTCGGAGGATCAATCCTGAGGGCGCGCCGCACTGTCGGAGGGTCAGCGCTGAGGGAGAGGCACACTGTCGAGGGGTCAGAGCTGAGGGAGTGCTGTACTGTTGGAGGGTCAGTGCTGAGGGAGCTGCGCACTGTGGGAGGGTCAGTGCTGAGGGAGCGCCGCACTGTGAGAGGGTCAGTGCTGAGGGAGCGCCGCTCTGTCGGACTGTCAGTGCTGAGGGAGCGTCGCACTTTCAGAGGGTCAGTGCTGAGGGGGTGCCGCACTGTGGGAGGGTCAGTGCTGAAGGAGCGCCGCACTGTCAGAGGGTCAGTGCTGAGGGAGTGCCGCACTGTCAGAGGGTCCGTGCTGAGGGAGCGCCGCACTGTCGGACGGTCAGTGCTGAGGGAGCGCCGCACTGTCAGAGGGTCAGTGCTGAGGGAGTGTCGCACTGTCAGCGGGTCAGTGCTCAGGGGGTGCCGCACTGTGAGAGGGTCAGTGCTGAGGGAGTGCCGCACTGTCAGAGGGTAAGTGCTGAGCGAGTGACGCACTGTCAGAGGGTCAGTGCTGAGGGAGCACCGCACTGTCAGAGGGTCAGTGCTGAGGGAGTGCCGCACTGTCAGAGGGTCAGTGCCGAGGGACCGCTGCACTGTGAGAGCGTCAGTGCTGAGGGAGTGCTGCACTGTCAGAGGATCAGTGCTGAGGGAGTGCCGCACTGTCGGAGGGTCAGTGCTGAGGGAGCGCTGCACTGTCGGAGGGTCAGTGCTGAGGGAGTGCCGCACTGTCGGAAGGTCAGTGCTGAGGGAGCGCTGCACTGTTGGAGGGTAAGTGCTGAGGGAGTATCGCACTGTCGGAGTGTCAGTGCTGAGGGAACGCCGCACTGTCGGAGGGTCAGCGCTGAGGGAGCGCCGCACTGTCGGAGGGTCAGCGCTGAGGGAGCGCCTCACTGTCGGAGGGTCGGTACTGAGGGAGCGCCACACTGTCGGCGGATCGGTGCTGAGGGAGTGCCGCACTGTCTGACGGTCAGTGCTGAGGGCGCGCCGCACTGTTGGAGGGTCAGTGCTGAGGATGTGCCGCACTGTCAGAGGGTCAGTGCTGATGGAGTACCGCACTGTCAGAGGGTCAGTGCTGAGGGAGCGCTGCACTGTGAGAGGGTCAGTGCTGAGGGAGTGCTGCACTGTCAGAGGGTCAGTGCTGAGGGAGTGCCGCACTGTCAGACGGTCAGTGCTGAGGGAGCGGCACTGTCGGAGGGTCAGTGCTGAGGGAGCACCGCACTGTCGGAGGGTCAGTGCTGAGGGAGCGCCGCACTGTCGGAGGGACAGTGCTGAGGTTGCGCCGCACTGTCAGAGGGTCAGTGCTGAGGGGGTGCCGCACTGTGGGAGGGTCAGTGCTGAGGGAGCGCCGCACTGTCGGAGGGTCAGTGCTGAGAGAGCGCCGCACGGTCAGAGGGTCAGTGCTCAGGGGGTGCCGCACTGTGAGAGGGTCAGTGCTGAGGGAGTGCCGCACTGTCGGATGGTCAATGGTGAGGGGGTGCCGCACTGTCAGCGGGTCAGTGCTGAGGGGGTGCCGCACTGTGGGAGGGTCAGTGCTGAGGGAGCGCCGCACTGTCAGAGGGTCAGTGCTGAGATGGTGCCGCACTGTGGGAGGGTCAGTGCTGAAGGAGCGCCGCACTGTCAGAGGGTCAGTGCTGAGTGAGTGCCGCACGGTCAGAGGGTCAGTGCTCAGGGGGTGCCGCACTGTGAGAGGGTCAGTGCTGAGGGAGTGCCGCATTGTCGGAGGGTCAGTGCTGAGGGGGTGCCGCACTGTCATCGGGTCAGTGCTGAGGTGGTGCCGCACTGTGGGAGGTTCAGTACTGAGGGAGCGCCGCACTGTCAGCGGGTCAGTGCTGAGGGGGTGCCGCACTGTGGGAGGGTCAGTGCTGAGGGAGCGCCGCACTGTGAGAGGGTCAGTGCTGAGGGAGCGCCGCTCTGTCGGAGGGTCAGTGCTGAGGGAGCGTCGCACTGTCAGAGGGTCAGTGCTGAGGGGGTGCCGCACTGTGGGAGGGTCAGTGCTGAAGGAGCGCCGCACTGTCAGAGGGTCAGTGCTGAGTGAGTGCCTCACTCTCGGAGGGTCAGTGCTGAGGGGGCGCCGCACTGTCGGAGGGTCAGTGCTGAGGGAGCGCCGCACTGTCGGAGGGTCAGTACTGAGGGAGTGCCGCACTGTCGGAGGGTCAGTGCTGAGGGGGCGCCGCACTGTCGGAGGGTCGGTACTGAGGGAGCGCCACACTGTCTGGGAATCAGTGCTGAGGGAGCGCCGCACTGGCGGAGGGTCAGTGCTGAGGTAGCTCCGCACTGTAGGAGGGTCAGTGCTGAGGGCGCGCCGCACTGTCGGAGGGTCAGTGCTGAGGGAGTGCCGCACAGTCAGAGGGTCAGTGCTGAGGGAGTGCTGCACTGTCAGAGGGTCAGTGCTGAGGGAGCGCTGCACTGTGAGAGGGTCAGTGCTGAGGGAGTGCCGCACTGTCAGAGGGCCAGTGCTGAGGCAGTGCCGCACTGTCAGAGGGTCAGTGCTGAGGGAGCGCTGCACTGTTGGAGGGTCAGTGCTGAGGGAGCGCCGCACTGTCGGAGGGTCAGTGCTGAGGGAATGCTGCACTGTCGGAGGGTCAGTGCTGAGGGAGTGCTGCACTGTCGGAGGGTCAGTGCTGAGGGAGTGCCGCACTGTCAGAGGGTCAGTGCTGAGGGAGTGCAGCACTGTCAGAGGGTCAGTGCTGAGGGAGCGCTGCACTGTGAGAGGGTCAGTGCTGAGGGAGTGCCGCACTGTCAGAGGGTCAGTGCTGAGGGAGTGCCGCACTTTCAGATTGTCAGTGCTGAGGGAGCACCGCACTGTCGGAGGGTCAGTGCTGAGGGAGCCGCACTTTCGGAGGGTCAGTGCTGAGGGAGCGCCGCACTGTTGGAGGGTCAGTGCTGAGGGCGCGCCGCACTGTCGGATGGTCAGCGCTGAGGGAGTGCCGCACTGTCAGAGGGTCAGTGCTGAGGGTGTGCCGCACTGTCAGAGGATCAGTGCTGAGGGAGCGCTGCACTG
Organism: Scyliorhinus torazame; assembly: GCF_047496885.1. Taxonomy (NCBI): domain Eukaryota; kingdom Metazoa; phylum Chordata; class Chondrichthyes; order Carcharhiniformes; family Scyliorhinidae; genus Scyliorhinus; species Scyliorhinus torazame. The sequence continues at coordinate 24,208,961 of NC_092728.1, forward strand.
TGAGAGGGTCAGTGCTGAGGGAGTGCCGCACTGTCAGAAGGCCAGTGCTGAGGCAGTGTCGCACTGTCAGAGGGTCAGTGCTGAGGGAGCGCTGCACTGTCGGAGGGTCAGTGCGGAGGGAGTGCCGCACTGTCTGAAGGTCAGTGCTGAGGGAGTGCCGCACTGTCGGAGGGTCAGTGCAGAGAGAGCGCCGCACTGTCAGATGGTCAGTGCTGAGGAGGTGCCGCACTGTGGGAGGGTCAGTGCTGATAGAGCGCCGCACGGTCAGAGGGTCAGTGCTGAGGGGGTGCCGCACTGTCGGATGGTCAATGGTGAGGGGGTGCCGCACTGTCAGCGGGTCAGTGCTGAGGGGGTGCCGCACTGTGGGAGGGTCAGTGCTGAGGGAGCGCCGCACTGTCAGAGGGTCAGTGCTGAGGGGGTGCCGCACTGTGGGAGGGTCAGTTCTGAAGGAGCGCCGCACTGTCAGAGGGTCAGTGCTGAGTGAGTGCCGCACGGTCAGAGGGTCAGTGCTCAGGGGGTGCCGCACTGTGAGAGGGTCAGTGCTGAGGGAGTGCCGCACTGTCGGAGGGTCAGTGCTGAGGGGGTGCCGCACTGTCATCGGGTCAGTGCTGAGGTGGTGCCGCACTGTGGGAGGTTCAGTACTGAGGGAGCGCCGCACTGTCAGCGGGTCAGTGCTGAGGGGGTGCCGCACTGTGGGAGGGTCAGTGCTGAGGGAGCGCCGCACTGTGAGAGGGTCAGTGCTGAGGGAGCGCCGCTCTGTCGGAGGGTCAGTGCTGAGGGAGCGTCGCACTGTCAGAGGGTCAGTGCTGAGGGGGTGCCGCACTGTGGGAGGGTCAGTGCTGAAGGAGCGCCGCACTGTCAGAGGGTCAGTGCTGAGTGAGTGCCTCACTGTCGGAGGGTCAGTGCTGAGGGTGCGCCGCACTGTCGGAGGGTCGGTACTGAGGGAGCGCCACACTGTCTGGGAATCAGTGCTGAGGGAGCGCCGCACTGGCGGAGGGTCAATGCTGAGGTAGCTCCGCACTGTAGGAGGGTCAGTGCTGAGGGCGCGCCGCACTGTCGGAGGGTCAGTGCTGAGGGAGTGCCGCACAGTCAGAGGGTCAGTGCTGAGGGAGTGCTGCACTGTCAGAGGGTCAGTGCTGAGGGAGCGCTGCACTGTGAGAGGGTCAGTGTTGAGGGAGTGCCGCACTGTCAGAGGGCCAGTGCTGAGGCAGTGCCGCACTGTCAGAGGGTCAGTGCTGAGGGAGCGCTGCACTGTTGGAGGGTCAGTGCTGAGGGAGCGCCGCACTGTCGGAGGGTCAGTGCTGAGGGAATGCTGCACTGTCGGAGGGTCAGTGCTGAGGGAGTGCCGCACTGTCAGAGGGTCAGTGCTGAGGGAGTGCAGCACTGTCAGAGGGTCAGTGCTGAGGGAGCGCTGCACTGTGAGAGGGTCAGTGCTGAGGGAGTGCCGCACTGTCAGAGGGTCAGTGCTGAGGGAGTGCCGCACTTTCAGAGTGTCAGTGCTGAGGGAGCACCGCACTGTCGGAGGGTCAGTGCTGAGGGAGCCGCACTTTCGGAGGGTCAGTGCTGAGGGAGCGCCGCACTGTCGGAGGGTCAGTGCTGAGGGCGCGCCGCACTGTCGGATGGTCAGCGCTGAGGGAGTGCCGCACTGTCAGAGGGTCAGTGCTGAGGGTGTGCCGCACTGTCAGAGGGTCAGTGCTGAGGGAGCGCTGCACTGTGAGAGGGTCAGTGCTGAGGGAGTGCCGCACTGTCAGAAGGCCAGTGCTGAGGCAGTGTCGCACTGTCAGAGGGTCAGTGCTGAGGGAGCGCTGCACTGTCGGAGGGTCAGTGCGGAGGGAGTGCCGCACTGTCTGAAGGTCAGTGCTGAGGGAGTGCCGCACTGTCGGAGGGTCAGTGCAGAGAGAGCGCCGCACTGTCAGATGGTCAGTGCTGAGGAGGTGCCGCACTGTGGGAGGGTCAGTGCTGAGGGAGCGCCACACTGTCGGAGGGTCAGTGCTGATAGAGCGCCGCACGGTCAGAGGGTCAGTGCCGAGGGGGTGCCGCACTGTCGGATGGTCAATGGTGAGGGGGTGCCGCACTGTCAGCGGGTCAGTGCTGAGGGGGTGCCGCACTGTGGGAGGGTCAGTGCTGAGGGAGCGCCGCACTGTCAGAGGGTCAGTGCTGAGGGGGTGCCGCACTGTGGGAGGGTCAGTGCTGAAGGAGCGCCGCACTGTCAGAGGGTCAGTGCTGAGTGAGTGCCGCACGGTCAGAGGGTCAGTGCTCAGGGGGTGCCGCACTGTGAGAGGGTCAGTGCTGAGGGAGTGCCGCACTGTCGGAGGGTCAGTGCTGAGGGGGTGCCGCACTGTCATCGGGTCAGTGCTGAGGTGGTGCCGCACTGTGGGAGGTTCAGTACTGAGGGAGCGCCGCACTGTCAGCGGGTCAGTGCTGAGGGGGTGCCGCACTGTGGGAGGGTCAGTGCTGAGGGAGCGCCGCACTGTGAGAGGGTCAGTGCTGAGGGAGCGCCGCTCTGTCGGAGGGTCAGTGCTGAGGGAGCGTCGCACTGTCAGAGGGTCAGTGCTGAGGGGGTGCCGCACTGTGGGAGGGTCAGTGCTGAAGGAGCGCCGCACTGTCAGAGGGTCAGTGCTGAGTGAGTGCCTCACTGTCGGAGGGTCAGTGCTGAGGGTGCGCCGCACTGTCGGAGGGTCGGTACTGAGGGAGCGCCACACTGTCTGGGAATCAGTGCTGAGGGAGCGCCGCACTGGCGGAGGGTCAGTGCTGAGGTAGCTCCGCACTGTAGGATGGTCAGTGCTGAGGGCGCGCCGCACTGTCGGAGGGTCAGTGCTGAGGGAGTGCCGCACAGTCAGAGGGTCAGTGCTGAGGGAGTGCTGCACTGTCAGAGGGTCAGTGCTGAGGGAGCGCTGCACTGTGAGAGGGTCAGTGCTGAGGGAGTGCCGCACTGTCAGAGGGCCAGTGCTGAGGCAGTGCCGCACTGTCAGAGGGTCAGTGCTGAGGGAGCGCTGCACTGTTGGAGGGTCAGTGCTGAGGGAGCGCCGCACTGTCGGAGGGTCAGTGCTGAGGGAATGCTGCACTGTCGGAGGGTCAGTGCTGAGGGAGTGCTGCACTGTCGGAGGGTCAGTGCTGAGGGAGTGCCGCACTGTCAGAGGGTCAGTGCTGAGGGAGTGCAGCACTGTCAGAGGGTCAGTGCTGAGGGAGCGCTGCACTGTGAGAGGGTCAGTGCTGAGGGAGTGCCGCACTGTCAGAGGGTCAGTGCTGAGGGAGTGCCGCACTTTCAGAGTGTCAGTGCTGAGGGAGCACCGCACTGTCGGAGGGTCAGTGCTGAGGGAGCCGCACTTTCGGAGGGTCAGTGCTGAGGGAGCGCCGCACTGTCGGAGGGTCAGTGCTGAGGGCGCGCCGCACTGTCGGATGGTCAGCGCTGAGGGAGTGCCGCACTGTCAGAGGGTCAGTGCTGAGGGTGTGCCGCACTGTCAGAGGGTCAGTGCTGAGGGAGCGCTGCACTGTGAGAGGGTCAGTGCTGAGGGAGTGCCGCACTGTCAGAAGGCCAGTGCTGAGGCAGTGTCGCACTGTCAGAGGGTCAGTGCTGAGGGAGCGCTGCACTGTCGGAGGGTCAGTGCGGAGGGAGTGCCGCACTGTCTGAAGGTCAGTGCTGAGGGAGTGCCGCACTGTCGGAGGGTCAGTGCTGAGAGAGCGCCGCACTGTCAGATGGTCAGTGCTGAGGAGGTGCCGCACTGTGGGAGGGTCAGTGCTGAGGGAGCGCCACACTGTCGGAAGGTCAGTGCTGATAGAGCGCCGCACGGTCAGAGGGTCAGTGCTGAGGGGGTGCCGCACTGTGAGAGGTTCTGTGCTGAGGGAGTGCCGCACTGTCGGAGGGTCAGTGCTGAGGGGGTGCCGCACTGTGGGAGGCTCAGTGCTGAGGGAGCGCCGCACTGTCAGAGGGTCAATGCTGAGGGAGCGCTGCACTGTGAGAGTCAGTGCTGAGGGAGTGCCGCACTGTCAGAGGGTCAGTGCTGAGGGAGTGCCGCACTGTCAGAGGGTCAGTGCTGAGGGAGCACCGCTCTGTGGAATGGTCTTGGCTGAGGGAGACGCACTCTCGGAAGGTCAGTGCTGAGGGAGCGCCGCACTGTCGGAGGGTTGGTACTGATCGAGTGCTACACTGTCGGAGGATCAATCCTGAGGGAGCGCCGCACTGTGAGAGGGTCAGTGCTGAGGGAGCGCCGCACTGTGGGAGGGTCAGTGCTGAATGAGCGCCGCACTGTCAGCGGGTCAGTGCTGAGGGGGTGCCGCACTGTGAGAGGGTCAGTGCTGAGGGAGTGCCGCACTGTCAGAGGGTCAGTGCTGAGGGAGCACTGCACTGTCAGAGGGTCAGTGCTGAGGGAGTGCCGCACTGTCAGAGGGTCAGTGCCGACGGACCGCTGCACTGTGAGAGGGTCAGTGCTGAGGGAGTGCTACACTGTCAGAGGATCAGTGCTGAGGGAGTGCCGCTCTGTCGGAGGGTCAGTGCTGAGGGAGCGCTGTACTGTCGGAGGGTAAGTGCTGAGGGAGTATCGCACTGTCGGAGTGTCAGTGCTGAGGGAACGCCGCACTGTCGGAGGGTCAGTGCTGAGGGAGCGCCGCACTGTCGGAGGGTCAGCGCTGAGGGAGCGCCTCACTGTCGGAGGGTCAGTACTGAGGGAGCGCCACACTGTCGGCGGATCAGTGCTGAGGGAGTGCCGCACTGTCTGAGGGTCAGTGCTGAGGGCGCGCCGCACTGTCGGAGGGTCAGTGCTGAGGGAGTGCCGCACTGTCAGAGGGTCAGTGCTGAGGGAGTACTGCACTGTCAGAGGGTCAGTGCTGAGGGAGCGCTGCACTGTGAGAGGGTCAGTGCTGAGGGAGTGCCGCACTGTCAGAGGGTCAGTGCTGAGGGAGTGCCGCACTGTCAGACGGTCAGTGCTGAGGGAGCGGCACTGTCGGAGGGTCAGTGCTGAGGGCGCGCCGCACTGTCGGATGGTCAGCGCTGAGGGAGCGCTGCACTGTCAGAGGGTCAGTGCTCAGGGAGTGCCGCACTGTCAGAGGGTCAGTGCTGAGGGAGCGCTGCACTGTCGGAGGGTCAGTGCTGAGGGAGTGCCGCAATGTCTGAAGGTCAGTACTGAGGGAGTGCCGCACTGTCGGAGGGTCAGTGCTGAGAGAGCGCCACACTGTCAGATGGTCAGTGCTGGGGGAGTGCCGCACTTTCGGAGGGTCAGTGCTGAGGGAGCGCCGCACTGTGAGAGGGTCAGTGCTGAGGGAGGGACGCACTGTCGGAGGGTCAGTGCTGAGGGAGCGCCACACTGTCGGAGGGTCAGTGCTGAGAGAGCGCCGCACTGTCAGAGGTTCAGTGCTGAGGAAGCGCCGCACTGTCGGAGGGTCAGTGCTGAGGGAGTACCGCACTGTCGGAGGGTCAGTGCTGAGGGAGCGCCGCACTGTCGGAGGGTCAGTGCTGAGGGAACGCCGCACTGTCAGAGGGTCAGTGCTGAGGAACTCCGCACTGTCGGAGGGTCAGTGCTGAGGGAGCGCTGCACTGACGGAGGGTCAGTGCTGGGGGAGGGCCGCACTGTCGGAGGGTCAGTGCTGAGGGAGCGCCGCACTGTCGGAGGGTGAGTGCTGAGGGAGCACCGCACTGTCGGAGGGTCAGTGCTGGGGGAGGGCCGCACTGTCGGAGGGTCCGTGCTGAGGGAGCGCCGCACTGTGAGAGGGTCAGTGCTGAGGGAGGGACGCACTGTCGGTGGGGTCAGTGCTGAGGGAGCACCGCACTGTCGGAGGGTCAGTGCTGAGGGAGCGCCGCACTGTGAGAGGGTCAGTGCTGAGGGAGCGCCGCACTGTCGGAGGGTCAGTGCTGAGGGAGCGCCGCACTGTCGGACAGTCAGTGCTGAGGGAGCCGCACTGTCTGAGGGTCAGTGCTGAGGGAGCCGCACTGTCGGAGGGTCAGTGCTGAGGGAGCCGCACTGTGGGAGGGTCAGTGCTGAGGGAGCGCCGCACTGTCGGAGGGTCAGTGCAGAGGGAACCGCATTGTGGGAGGGTCAGTGCTGAGGGAGCCGCACTGTGAGAGGGTCAGTGCTGAGGGAGCCGCACTGTCGGAGGGTCAGTGCTGAGGGAGTGCCGCACTGTCGGAGGGTCAGTGCTGAGGGAGCGCAGCACTGTCGGAGGGTCAGTGCAGAGGGAACGCCGCACTGTCAGAGGGTCAGTGCTGAGGAACTCCGCACTGTCGGAGGGTCAGTGCTGAGGGAGCGCTGCACTGACGGAGGGTCAGTGCTGGGGGAGGGCCGCACTGTCGGAGGGTCAGTGCTGAGGGAGCGCCGCACTGTCGGAGGGTGAGTGCTGAGGGAGCACCGCACTGTCGGAGGGTCAGTGCTGGGGAGGGCCGCACTGTCGGAGGGTCCGTGCTGAGGGAGCGCCGCACTGTGAGAGGGTCAGTGCTGAGGGAGGGACGCACTGTCGGTGGGGTCAGTGCTGAGGGAGCACCGCACTGTCGGAGGGTCAGTGCTGAGGGAGCGCCGCACTGTGAGAGGGTCAGTGCTGAGGGAGCGCCGCACTGTCGGAGGGTCAGTGCTGAGGGAGCGCCGCACTGTCGGACAGTCAGTGCTGAGGGAGCCGCACTGTCTGAGGGTCAGTGCTGAGGGAGCCGCACTGTCGGAGGGTCAGTGCTGAGGGAGCCGCACTGTGGGAGGGTCAGTGCTGAGGGAGCGCCGCACTGTCGGAGGGTCAGTGCAGAGGGAACCGCATTGTGGGAGGGTCAGTGCTGAGGGAGCCGCACTGTGAGAGGGTCAGTGCTGAGGGAGCCGCACTGTCGGAGGGTCAGTGCTGAGGGAGTGCCGCACTGTCGGAGGGTCAGTGCTGAGGGAGCGCAGCACTGTCGGAGGGTCAGTGCAGAGGGAGCGCCGCACTGTCGGAGGGTCAGTGCTGGGGGAGTGCCGCATTGTCGGAGGCTCAGTGCTGAGGGAGCGCCGCACTGTCGGAGGGTCAGTGCTGGGGGAGTGCCGCATTGTCGGAGGGTCAGTGCTGGGGGAGTGCCGCACTTTCGGAGGGTCAGTGCTGAGGGAGCGCCGCACTGTGAGAGGGTCAGTGCTGAGGGAGGGACGCACTGTCGGAGGGTCAGTGCTGAGGGAGCGCCACACTGACGGAGGGTCAGTGCTGAGAGAGCGCCGCACTGTCAGAGGTTCAGTGCTGAGGAAGCGCCGCACTGTCGGAGGGTCAGTGCTGAGGGAGCGCCGCACTGTCGGAGGGTCAGTGCTGAGGGAGCGCCGCACTGTCGGAGGGTCAGTGCTGAGGGAGCGCTGCACTGACGGAGGGTCAGTGCTGGGGGAGGGCCGCACTGTCGGAGGGTCAGTGCTGAGGGAGCGCCGCACTGTCGGAGGGTGAGTGCTGAGGGAGCGCCGCACTGTGAGAGGGTCAGTGCTGAGGGAGGGACGCACTGTCGGAGGGTCAGTGCTGAGGGAGCGCCACACTGTCGGAGGGTCAGTGCTGAGAGAGCGCCGCACTGTCAGAGGGTCAGTGCTGAGGGAGCGCCGCACTGTCGGAGGGTCAGTGCTGAGGGAGCGCCGCACTGTCGGAGGGTCAGTGCTGAGGGAGCGCCGCACTGTCGGAGGGTCAGTGCTGAGGGAACGCCGCACTGTCGGAGGGTCAGTGCTGAGGGAGCGCCGCACTGTCGGAGGGTCAGTGCTGAGGGAGCGCCGCACTGTCGGAGGGTCAGTGCTGAGGGAGCGCCGCACTGTCGGAGGGTCAGTGCTGAGGGAGCGCTGCACTGTCGGAGGGTCAGTGCTGAGGGAGCGCCGCACTGTCGGAGGGTCAGTGCTGAGGGAGCGCCGCACTGTCGGAGGGTGAGTGCTGAGCGAGCACCGCACTGTCGGAGGGTCAGTGCTGGGGGAGGGCCGCACTGTCGGAGGGTCAGTGCTGAGGGAGCCGCACTGTCGGAGGGTCAGTGCTGGGGGAGTGCCGCACTGTCGGAGGGTCAGTGCTGAGGGAGCGCCGCACTGTCGGCGGGTCAGTGCTGAGGGCGTGCCGCACTGTCGGAGGGTCAGTGCTGAGGGTGTGCTGCACTGTCACAGGGTCAGTGCTGAGGGAGTGCTGCACTGTGAGAGGGTCAGTGCTGAGGGAGTGCCGCACTGTCAGAGGGCCAGTGCTGAGGCACTGCCGCACTGTCAGAGGGTCAGTGCTGAGGGAGCGCTGCAGTGTCGGAGGGTCAGTGCTGATGGAGTGCCGCACTGTCTGTAGGTCAGTGCTGAGGGAGTGCCGCACTGTCGGAGGGTCAGTGCTGAGGGAGCTCCACACTGTGAGAGGGTCAGTGCTGAGGGAGCTCCGCACTGTCGGAGGGTCAGTGCTGAGGGAGTGCCGCACTGTCGGAGGGTCAGTGCTGAGGGAGTGCCGCACTGTCGGAGGGTCAGTGCTGAGGGAGTGCCGCACTGTCGGAGGGTCAGTGCTGAGTGAGCGGCGCACTGTCGGAGGGTCAGTGCTGCACTGTCGGAGTGTCAGTGCTGAGGGAACGCCGCACTGTCGGAGGGTCAGTGCTGAGGGAGCGCCGCACTGTCGGAGGGTCAGCGCTGAGGGAGCGCCTCACTGTCGGAGGGTCGGTACTGAGGGAGCGCCACACTGTCGGCGGATCAGTGCTGAGGGAGTGCCGCACTGTCTGAGGGTCAGTGCTGAGGGCGCGCGGCACTGTCGGAGGGTCAGTGCTGAGGGAGTGCCGCACTGTCAGAGGGTCAGTGCTGAGGGAGTACTGCACTGTCAGAGGGTCAGTGCTGAGGGAGCGCTGCACTGTGAGAGGGTCAGTGCTGAGGGAGTGCCGCACTGTCAGAGGGTCAGTGCTGAGGGAGTGCCGCACTGTCAGACGGTCAGTGCTGAGGGAGCGGCACTGTCGGAGGGTCAGTGCTGAGGGCGGGCCGCACTGTCGGATGGTCAGCGCTGAGGGAGCGCTGCACTGTCAGAGGGTCAGTGCTCAGGGAGTGCCGCACTGTCAGAGGGTCAGTGCTGAGGGAGCGCTGCACTGTCGGAGGTTCAGTGCTGAGGGAGTGCCGCACTGTCTGAAGGTCAGTACTGAGGGAGTGCCGCACTGTTGGAGGGTCAGTGCTGAGAGAGCGCCGCACTGTCAGAGGGTCAGTGCTGGGGGAGTGCCGCACGTTCGGAGGGTCAGTGCTGAGGGAGCGCCGCACTGTGAGAGGGTCAGTGCTGAGGGAGGGACGCACTGTCGGAGGGTCAGTGCTGAGGGAGCGCCACACTGTCGGAGGGTCAGTGCTGAGAGACCGCCGCACTGTCAGAGGTTCAGTGCTGAGGAAGCGCCGCACTGTCGGAGGGTCAGTGCTGAGGGAGCGCCGCACTGTCGGAGGGTCAGTGCTGAGGGAGCGCCGCACTGTCGGAGGGTCAGTGCTGAGGGAACGCCGCACTGACAGAGGGTCAGTGCTGAGGAACTCCGCACTGTCGGAGGGTCAGTGCTGAGGGAGCGCTGCACTGACGGAGGGTCAGTGCTGGGGGAGGGCCGCACTGTCGGAGGGTCAGTGCTGAGGGAGCGCCGCACTGTCGGAGGGTGAGTGCTGAGGGAGCGCCGCACTGTGAGAGGGTCAGTGCTGAGGGAGGGACGCACTGTCGGTGGGGTCAGTGCTGAGGGAGCGCCACACTGTCGGAGGGTCAGTGCTGAGAGAGCGCCGCACTGTCAGAGGGTCAGTGCTGAGGGAGCGCCGCACTGTCGGAGGGTCAGTGCTGAGAGAGCGCCGCACTGTCGGAGGGTCAGTGCTGAGGGAGCGCCGCACTGTCGGAGGGTCAATGCTGAGGGAGCGCTGCACTGACGGAGGGTCAGTGCTGAGGGAGCGCCGCACTGTCGGAGGGTCAGTGCTGAGGGAGCGCCGCACTGTCGGAGGGTCAATGCTGAGGGAGCGCTGCACTGACGGAGGGTCAGTGCTGAGGGAGCGCCGCACTGTCGGAGGGTCAGTGCTGAGGGAGCGCCGCACTGTCGGAGGGTGAGTGCTGAGCGAGCACCGCACTGTCGGAGGGTCAGTGATGAGGGAGCGCCACACTGTCGGAGGGTCAGTGCTGAGAGAGCGCCGCACTGTCAGAGGTTCAGTGCTGAGGAAGCGCCGCACTGTCGGAGGGTCAGTGCTGAGGGAGCGCCGCACTGTCGGAGGGTCAGTGCTGAGGGAGCGCCGCACTGTCGGAGGGTCAGTGCTGAGGGAGCGCCGCACTGTCGGAGGGTCAGTGCTGAGGGAGCGCCGCACTGTCGGAGGGTTAGTGCTGAGGGAGCGCCGCACTGTCGGAGGGTCAGTGCTGAGGGAGCGCTGCACTGACGGAGGGTCAGTGCTGAGGGAGCGCCGCACTGTCGGAGGGTCAGTGCTGAGGGAGCGCCGCACTGTCGGAGGGTGAGTGCAGAGCGAGCACCGCACTGTCGGAGGGTCAGTGCTGGGGGAGGGCCGCACTGTCGGAGGGTCAGTGCTGAGGGAGCCGCACTGTCGGAGGGTCAGTGCTGGGCGAGTGCCGCACTGTCGGAGGGTCAGTGCTGAGGGAGCGCCGCACTGTCGGAGGCTCAGTGCTGAGGGAGCGCCGCACTGTGAGAGGGTCAGTGCTGAGGGAGCACCGCACTGTCGGAGGGTCAGTGCTGTGGGAGCACCGCACTGTCGGAGGGTCAGTGCTAAGGGAGCGCCGCACTGTGAGAGGGTCAGTGCTGAGGGAGCGCCGCACTGTCGGAGGGTCAGTGCTGAGGGAGCGCCGCACTGTCGGAGGGTCAGTGCTGAGGAACTCCGCACTGTCGGAGGGTCAGTGCTGAGGGAGCGCTGCACTGACGGAGGGTCAGTGCTGGGGGAGGGCCGCACTGTCGGAGGGTCAGTGCTGAGGGAGCGCCGCACTGTCGGAGGGTGAGTGCTGAGGGAGCGCCGCACTGTGAGAGGGTCAGTGCTGAGGGAGGGACGCACTGTCGGTGGGGTCAGTGCTGAGGGAGCGCCACACTGTCGGAGGGTCAGTGCTGAGAGAGCGCCGCACTGTCAGAGGGTCAGTGCTGAGGGAGCGCCGCACTGTCGGAGGGTCAGTGCTGAGAGAGCGCCGCACTGTCGGAGGGTCAGTGCTGAGGGAGCGCCGCACTGTCGGAGGGTCAATGCTGAGGGAGCGCTGCACTGACGGAGGGTCAGTGCTGAGGGAGCGCCGCACTGTCGGAGGGTCAGTGCTGAGGGAGCGCCGCACTGTCGGAGGGTCAATGCTGAGGGAGCGCTGCACTGACGGAGGGTCAGTGCTGAGGGAGCGCCGCACTGTCGGAGGGTCAGTGCTGAGGGAGCGCCGCACTGTCGGAGGGTGAGTGCTGAGCGAGCACCGCACTGTCGGAGGGTCAGTGATGAGGGAGCGCCACACTGTCGGAGGGTCAGTGCTGAGAGAGCGCCGCACTGTCAGAGGTTCAGTGCTGAGGAAGCGCCGCACTGTCGGAGGGTCAGTGCTGAGGGAGCGCCGCACTGTCGGAGGGTCAGTGCTGAGGGAGCGCCGCACTGTCGGAGGGTCAGTGCTGAGGGAGCGCCGCACTGTCGGAGGGTCAGTGCTGAGGGAGCGCCGCACTGTCGGAGGGTTAGTGCTGAGGGAGCGCCGCACTGTCGGAGGGTCAGTGCTGAGGGAGCGCTGCACTGACGGAGGGTCAGTGCTGAGGGAGCGCCGCACTGTCGGAGGGTCAGTGCTGAGGGAGCGCCGCACTGTCGGAGGGTGAGTGCAGAGCGAGCACCGCACTGTCGGAGGGTCAGTGCTGGGGGAGGGCCGCACTGTCGGAGGGTCAGTGCTGAGGGAGCCGCACTGTCGGAGGGTCAGTGCTGGGCGAGTGCCGCACTGTCGGAGGGTCAGTGCTGAGGGAGCGCCGCACTGTCGGAGGCTCAGTGCTGAGGGAGCGCCGCACTGTGAGAGGGTCAGTGCTGAGGGAGCACCGCACTGTCGGAGGGTCAGTGCTGTGGGAGCACCGCACTGTCGGAGGGTCAGTGCTAAGGGAGCGCCGCACTGTGAGAGGGTCAGTGCTGAGGGAGCGCCGCACTGTCGGAGGGTCAGAGCTGAGGGAGCGCCGCACTGTCGGAGGGTCAGTGCTGAGGGAGCCGCACTGTCGGAGGGTCAGTGCTGAGAGAGCCGCACTGTCGGAGGGTCAGTGCTGAGGGAGTGCCGCACTGTCGGAGGGTCAGTGCTGAGGGAGCGCAGCACTGTCGGAGGGTCAGTGCAGAGGGAGCGCCGCACTGTCGGAGGGTCAGTGCTGGGGGAGTGCCGCATTGTCGGAGGCTCAGTGCTGAGGGAGCGCCGCACTGTCGGAGGGTCAGTGCTGAGGGGGGGACGCACTGTCGGAGGGTCAGTGCTGAGGGAGCGCCACACTGTCGGAGGGTCAGTGCTGAGAGAGCGCCGCACTGTCAGAGGTTCAGTGCTGAGGAAGCGCCGCACTGTCGGAGGGTCAGTGCTGAGGGAGCGTCGCACTGTCAGAGGGTCAGTGCTGGGGGAGGGCCGCACTGTCGGAGGGTCAGTTCTGAGGGAGCGCCGCACTGTCGGAGGGTGAGTGCTGAGGGAGCACCGCACTGTCGGAGGGTCAGTGCTGGGGGAGCGCCGCACTGTCGGAGGGTCAGTGCTGAGGGAGCGCCGCACTGTGAGAGGGTCAGTGCTGAGGGAGGGACGCACTGTCGGAGGGTCAGTGCTGAGGGAACGCCGCACTGACAGAGGGTCAGTGCTGAGGAACTCCGCACTGTCGGAGGGTCAGTGCTGAGGGAGCGCTGCACTGACGGAGGGTCAGTGCTGGGGGAGGGCCGCACTGTCGGAGGGTCAGTGCTGAGGGAGCGCCGCACTGTCGGAGGGTGAGTGCTGAGGGAGCACCGCACTGTCGGAGGGTCAGTGCTGGGGGAGGGCCGCACTGTCGGAGGGTCAGTGCTGAGGGAGCGCCGCACTGTGAGAGGGTCAGTGCTGAGGGAGGGACGCACTGTCGGTGGGGTCAGTGCTGAGGGAGCGCCACACTGTCGGAGGGTCAGTGCTGAGAGAGCGCCGCACTGTCAGAGGGTCAGTGCTGAGGGAGCGCCGCACTGTCGGAGGGTCAGTGCTGAGAGAGCGCCGCACTGTCGGAGGGTCAGTGCTGAGGGAGCGCCGCACTGTCGGAGGGTCAATGCTGAGGGAGCGCTGCACTGACGGAGGGTCAGTGCTGAGGGAGCGCCGCACTGTCGGAGGGTCAGTGCTGAGGGAGCGCCGCACTGTCGGAGGGTCAATGCTGAGGGAGCGCTGCACTGACGGAGGGTCAGTGCTGAGGGAGCGCCGCACTGTCGGAGGGTCAGTGCTGAGGGAGCGCCGCACTGTCGGAGGGTGAGTGCTGAGCGAGCACCGCACTGTCGGAGGGTCAGTGCTGAGGGAGCACCGCACTGTCGGAGGGTCAGTGCTGTGGGAGCACCGCACTGTCGGAGGGTCAGTGCTAAGGGAGCGCCGCACTGTGAGAGGGTCAGTGCTGATGGAGCGCCGCACTGTCGGAGGGTCAGTGCTGAGGGAGCGCCGCACTGTCGGAGGGTCAGTGCTGAGGGAGCCGCACTGTCGGAGGGTCAGTGCTGAGAGAGCCGCACTGTCGGAGGGTCAGTGCTGAGGGAGTGCCGCACTGTCGGAGGGTCAGTGCTGAGGGAGCGCAGCACTGTCGGAGGGTCAGTGCAGAGGGAGCGGCGCACTGTCGGAGGGTCAGTGCTGGGGGAGTGCCGCATTGTCGGAGGCTCAGTGCTGAGGGAGCGCCGCACTGTCGGAGGGTCAGTGCTGGGGGAGTGCCGCATTGTCGGAGGGTCAGTGCTGAGGGTGCGCCGCACTGTGAGAGGGTCAGTGCTGAGGGAGGGACGCACTGTCGGAGGGTCAGTGCTGAGGGAGCGCCACACTGACGGAGGGTCAGTGCTGAGAGAGCGCCGCACTGTCAGAGGTTCAGTGCTGAGGAAGCGCCACACTGTCGGAGGGTCAGTGCTGAGGGAGCGTCGCACTGTCGGAGGGTCAGTGCTGAGGGAGCGCCGCACTGTCGGAGGGTCAGTGCTGAGGGAGCGCTGCACTGACGGAGGGTCAGTGCTGGGGGAGGGCCGCACTGTCGGAGGGTCAGTTCTGAGGGAGCGCCGCACTGTCGGAGGGTGAGTGCTGAGGGAGCACCGCACTGTCGGAGGGTCAGTGCTGGGGGAGGGCCGCACTGTCGGAGTGTCAGTGCTGAGGGAGCGCCGCACTGTGAGAGGGTCAGTGCTGAGGGAGGGACGCACTGTCGGAGGGTCAGTGCTGAGGGAGCGCCACACTGTCGGACGGTCAGTGCTGAGAGAGCGCCGCACTGTCAGAGGGTCAGTGCTGAGGGAGCGCCGCACTGTCGGAGGGTCAGTGCTGAGGGAGCGCCGCACTGTCGGAGGTTCAGTGCTGAGGGAGCGCCGCACTGTCGGAGGGTCAGTGCTGAGGGAGCGCCGCACTGTCGGAGGGTCAGTACTGAGGGAGCGCCGCACTGTCAGAGGGTCAGTGCTGAGGGAGAGCCGCACTGTCGGAGGGTGAGTGCTGAGGGAGCGCCACACTGTCGGAGGGTCAGTACTGAGGGAGCGCCGCACTGTCAGAGGGTCAGTGCTGAGGGAGCGCTGCACTGACGGAGGGTCAGTGCTGAGGGAGCGCCGCACTGTCGGAGGGTCAGTGCTGAGGGAGCGCCGCACTGTCGGAGGGTGAGTGCTGAGCGAGCACCGCACTGTCGGAGGGTCAGTGCTGGGGGATGGCCGCACTGTCGGAGGGTCAGTGCTGAGGGAGCCGCACTGTCGGAGGGTCAGTGCTGGGGGAGTGCCGCACTGTCGGAGGGTCAGTGCTGAGGGAACGCCGCACTGTCGGAGGGTCAGTGCTGGGGGAGTGCCGAACTGTCGGAGGGTCAGTGCTGAGGGAACGCCGCACTGTCGGAGGGTCAGTACTGAGGGAGCGCCGCACTGTCGGAGGGTCAGTGCTGAGGGAGCACCGCACTGTCGGAGGGTCAGTGCTGAGGGAGCACCGCACTGTCGGAGGGTCAGTGCTGAGGGAGCGCCGCACTGTGAGAGGGTCAGTGCTGAGGGAGCGCGGCACTGTCGGAGGGTCAGTGCTGAGGGAGCGCCGCACTGTCGGAGGATCAGTGCTGAGGGAGCCGCACTGTCGGAGGGTCAGTGCTGAGAGAGCCGCACTGTCGGAGGGTCAGTGCTGAGGGAGTGCCGCACTGTCGGAGGGTCAGTGCTGAGGGAGCGCAGCACTGTCGGAGGGTCAGTGCAGAGGGAGCGCCGCACTGTCGGAGGGTCAGTGCTGGGGGAGTGCCGCATTGTCGGAGGCTCAGTGCTGAGGGAGCGCCGCACTGTCGGAGGGTCAGTGCTGGGGGAGTGCCGCATTGTCGGAGGGTCAGTGCTGAGGGAGCGCCGCACTGTGAGAGGGTCAGTGCTGAGGGAGCGCCGCACTGTCGGAGGGTCAGTGCTGAGGGAGCGTCGCACTGTCAGAGGGTCAGTGCTGAGGGAGCGCAGCACTGTCGGAGGGTCAGTGCAGAGGGAGCGCCGCACTGTCGGAGGGTCAGTGCTGGGGGAGTGCCGCATTGTCGGAGGCTCAGTGCTGAGGGAGCGCCGCACTGTCGGAGGGTCAGTGCTGGGGGAGTGCCGCATTGTCGGAGGGTCAGTGCTGAGGGAGCGCCGCACTGTGAGAGGGTCAGTGCTGAGGGAGCGCCGCACTGTCGGAGGGTCAGTGCTGAGGGGGGGACGCACTGTCGGAGGGTCAGTGCTGAGGGAGCGCCACACTGTCGGAGGGTCAGTGCTGAGAGAGAGCCGCACTGTCAGAGGTTCAGTGCTGAGGAAGCGCCGCACTGTCGGAGGGTCAGTGCTGAGGGAGCGTCGCACTGTCAGAGGGTCAGTGCTGGGGGAGGGCCGCACTGTCGGAGGGTCAGTTCTGAGGGAGCGCCGCACTGTCGGAGGGTGAGTGCTGAGGGAGCACCGCACTGTCGGAGGGTCAGTGCTGGGGGAGGGCCGCACTGTCGGAGGGTCAGTGCTGAGGGAGCGCCGCACTGTGAGAGGGTCAGTGCTGAGGGAGGGACGCACTGTCGGAGGGTCAGTGCTGAGGGAGCGCCACACTGTCGGAGGGTCAGTGCTGAGAGAGCGCCGCACTGTCAGAGGGTCAGTGCTGAGGGAGCGCCGCACTGTCGGACGGTCAATGCTGAGTGAGCGCCGCACTGTCGGAGGTTCAGTGCTGAGGGAGCGCCGCACTGTCGGAGGGTCAGTGCTGAGGGAGCGCCGCACTGTCGGAGGGTCAGTGCTGAGGGAGCGCCACACTGTCGGAGGGTCAGTACGGAGGGAGCGCCGCACTGTCAGAGGGTCAGTGCTGAGGGAGCGCTGCACTGACGGAGGGTCAGTGCTGAGGGAGCGCCGCACTGTCGGAGGGTCAGTGCTGAGGGGGCGCCGCACTGTCGGAGGGTGAGTGCTGAGCGAGCACCGCACTGTCGGAGGGTCAGTGCTGGGGGAGGGCCGCACTGTCGGAGGGTCAGTGCTGAGGGAGCCGCACTGTCGGAGGGTCAGTGCTGGGGGAGTGCCGCACTGTCGGCGGGTCAGTGCTGAGGGAGCGCCGCACTGTCGGAGGGTCAGTGCTGAGGGAGCGCCGCACTGTGAGAGGGTCAGTGCTGAGGGAGCACCGCACTGTCGGAGGGTCAGTGCTGAGGGAGCACCGCACTGTCGGAGGGTCAGTGCTGAGGGAGCGCCGCACTGTGAGAGGGTCAGTGCTGAGGGAGCGCCGCACTGTGAGAGGGTCAGTGCTGAGGGAGGGACGCACTGACGGAGGGTCAGTGCTGAGAGAGCGCCGCATTGTCAGAGGTTCAGTGCTGAGGAAGCGCCGCACTGTCGGAGGGTCAGTGCTGAGGGAGCGCCGCACTGTCGGAGGGTCAGTGCTGAGGGAGCGCCGCACTGTCGGAGGGTCAGTGCTGAGGGAGCGCTGCACTGACGGAGGGTCAGTGCTGGGGGAGGGCCGCACTGTCGGAGGGTCAGTGCTGAGGGAGCGCCGCACTGTCGGAGGGTGAGTGCTGAGGGAGCGCCGCACTGTGAGAGGGTCAGTGCTGAGGGAGGGACGCACTGTCGGAGGGTCAGTGCTGAGGGAGCGCCACACTGTCGGAGGGTCAGTGCTGAGAGAGCGCCGCACTGTCAGAGGGTCAGTGCTGAGGGAGCGCCGCACTGTCGGAGGGTCAGTGCTGAGGGAGCGCCGCACTGTCGGAGGGTCAGTGCTGAGGGAGCGCCGCACTGTCGGAGGGTCAGTGCTGAGGGAACGCCGCACTGTCGGAGGGTCAGTGCTGGGGGAGTGCCGCACTGTCGGAGGGTCAGTGCTGAGGGAGCGCCGCACTGTCGGCGGGTCAGTGCTGAGGGCGTGCCGCACTGTCGGAGGGTCAGTGCTGAGGGTGTGCTGCACTGTCACAGGGTCAGTGCTGAGGGAGTGCTGCACTGTGAGAGGGTCAGTGCTGAGGGAGTGCCGCACTGTCAGAGGGCCAGTGCTGAGGCACTGCCGCACTGTCAGAGGGTCAGTGCTGAGGGAGCGCTGCAGTGTCGGAGGGTCAGTGCTGATGGAGTGCCGCACTGTCTGTAGGTCAGTGCTGAGGGAGTGCCGCACTGTCGGAGGGTCAGTGCTGAGGGAGCTCCACACTGTGAGAGGGTCAGTGCTGAGGGAGTGCCGCACTGTGAGAGGGTCAGTGCTGAGGGAGCGCCGCACTGTCGGAGGGTCAGTGCTGAGGGAGTGCCGCACTGTCGGAGGGTCAGTGCTGAGGGAGTGCCGCACTGTCGGAGGGTCAGTGCTGAGTGAGCGCCGCACTGTCGGAGGGTCAGTGCTGCACTGTCGGAGTGTCAGTGCTGAGGGAACGCCGCACTGTCGGAGGGTCAGTGCTGAGGGAGCGCCGCACTGTCGGAGGGTCAGCGCTGAGGGAGCGCCTCACTGTCGGAGGGTCGGTACTGAGGGAGCGCCACACTGTCGGCGGATCAGTGCTGAGGGAGTGCCGCACTGTCTGAGGGTCAGTGCTGAGGGCGCGCCGCACTGTCGGAGGGTCAGTGCTGAGGGAGTGCCGCACTGTCAGAGGGTCAGTGCTGAGGGAGTACTGCACTGTCAGAGGGTCAGTGCTGAGGGAGCGCTGCACTGTGAGAGGTTCAGTGCTGAGGGAGTGCCGCACTGTCAGAGGGTCAGTGCTGAGGGAGTGCCGCACTGTCAGACGGTCAGTGCTGAGGGAGCGGCACTGTCGGAGGGTCAGTGCTGAGGGCGGGCCGCACTGTCGGATGGTCAGCGCTGAGGGAGCGCTGCACTGTCAGAGGGTCAGTGCTCAGGGAGTGCCGCACTGTCAGAGGGTCAGTGCTGAGGGAGCGCTGCAGTGTCGGAGGTTCAGTGCTGAGGGAGTGCCGCACTGTCTGAAGGTCAGTACTGAGGGAGTGCCGCACTGTTGGAGGGTCAGTGCTGAGAGAGCGCCGCACTGTCAGAGGGTCAGTGCTGGGGGAGTGCCGCATGTTCGGAGGGTCAGTGCTGAGGGAGCGCCGCACTGTGAGAGGGTCAGTGCTGAGGGAGGGACGCACTGTCGGAGGGTCAGTGCTGAGGGAGCGCCACACTGTCGGAGGGTCAGTGCTGAGAGACCGCCGCACTGTCAGAGGTTCAGCGCCGCACTGTCGGAGGGTCAGTGCTGAGGGAGCGCCGCACTGTCGGAGGGTCAGTGCTGAGGGAGCGCCGCACTGTCGGAGGGTCAGTGCTGAGGGAACGCCGCACTGACAGAGGGTCAGTGCTGAGGAACTCCGCACTGTCGGAGGGTCAGTGCTGAGGGAGCGCTGCACTGACGGAGGGTCAGTGCTGGGGGAGGGCCGCACTGTCGGAGGGTCAGTGCTGAGGGAGCGCCGCACTGTCGGAGGGTGAGTGCTGAGGGAGCACCGCACTGTCGGAGGGTCAGTGCTGGGGGAGGGCCGCACTGTCGGAGGGTCAGTGCTGAGGGAGCGCCGCACTGTGAGAGGGTCAGTGCTGAGGGAGGGACGCACTGTCGGTGGGGTCAGTGCTGAGGGAGCGCCACACTGTCGGAGGGTCAGTGCTGAGAGAGCGCCGCACTGTCAGAGGGTCAGTGCTGAGGGAGCGCCGCACTGTCGGAGGGTCAGTGCTGAGAGAGCGCCGCACTGTCGGAGGGTCAGGGCTGAGGGAGCGCCGCACTGTCGGAGGGTCAATGCTGAGGGAGCGCTGCACTGACGGAGGGTCAGTGCTGAGGGAGCGCCGCACTGTCGGAGGGTCAGTGCTGAGGGAGCGCCGCACTGTCGGAGGGTGAGTGCTGAGCGAGCACCGCACTGTCGGAGGGTCAGTGCTGGGGGAAGGCCGCACTGTCGGAGGGTCAGTGCTGAGGGAGCCGCACGGTTGGAGGGTCAGTGCTGGGGGAGTGCCGCACTGTCGGAGGGTCAGTGCTGAGGGAGCGCCGCACTGTCGGAGGGTCAGTGCTGAGGGAGCGCCGCACTGTGAGAGGGTCAGTGCTGAGGGAGCACCGCACTGTCGGAGGGTCAGTGCTGTGGGAGCACCGCACTGTCGGAGGGTCAGTGCTAAGGGAGCGCCGCACTGTGAGAGGGTCAGTGCTGATGGAGCGCCGCACTGTCGGAGGGTCAGTGCTGAGGGAGCGCCGCACTGTCGGAGGGTCAGTGCTGAGGGAGCCGCACTGTCGGAGGGTCAGTGCTGAGAGAGCCGCACTGTCGGAGGGTCAGTGCTGAGGGAGTGCCGCACTGTCGGAGGGTCAGTGCTGAGGGAGCGCAGCACTGTCGGAGGGTCAGTGCAGAGGGAGCGCCGCACTGTCGGAGGGTCAGTGCTGGGGGAGTGCCGCATTGTCGGAGGCTCAGTGCTGAGGGAGCGCCGCACTGTCGGAGGGTCAGTGCTGGGGGAGTGCCGCATTGTCGGAGGGTCAGTGCTGAGGGTGCGCCGCACTGTGAGAGGGTCAGTGCTGAGGGAGGGACGCACTGTCGGAGGGTCAGTGCTGAGGGACCGCCACACTGACGGAGGGTCAGTGCTGAGAGAGCGCCGCACTGTCAGAGGTTCAGTGCTGAGGAAGCGCCGCACTGTCGGAGGGTCAGTGCTGAGGGAGCGTCGCACTGTCGGAGGGTCAGTGCTGAGGGAGCGCCGCACTGTCGGAGGGTCAGTGCTGAGGGAGCGCTGCACTGACGGAGGGTCAGTGCTGGGGGAGGGCCGCACTGTCGGAGGGTCAGTTCTGAGGGAGCGCCGCACTGTCGGAGGGTGAGTGCTGAGGGAGCACCGCACTGTCGGAGGGTCAGTGCTGGGGGAGGGCCGCACTGTCGGAGGGTCAGTGCTGAGGGAGCGCCGCACTGTGAGAGGGTCAGTGCTGAGGGAGGGACGCACTGTCGGAGGGTCAGTGCTGAGGGAGCGCCACACTGTCGGAGGGTCAGTGCTGAGAGAGCGCCGCACTGTCAGAGGGTCAGTGCTGAGGGAGCGCCGCACTGTCGGAGGGTCAGTGCTGAGGGAGCGCCGCACTGTCGGAGGTTCAGTGCTGAGGGAGCGCCGCACTGTCGGAGGGTGAGTGCTGAGGGAGCGCCGCACTGTCGGAGGGTCAGTACTGAGGGAGCGCCGCACTGTCAGAGGGTCAGTGCTGAGGGAGAGCCGCACTGTCGGAGGGTGAGTGCTGAGGGAGCGCCACACTGTCGGAGGGTCAGTACTGAGGGAGCGCCGCACTGTCAGAGGGTCAGTGCTGAGGGAGCGCTGCACTGACGGAGGGTCAGTGCTGAGGGAGCGCCGCACTGTCGGAGGGTCAGTGCTGAGGGAGCGCCGCACTGTCGGAGGGTGAGTGCTGAGCGAGCACCGCACTGTCGGAGGGTCAGTGCTGGGGGAGGGCCGCACTGTCGGAGGGTCAGTGCTGAGGGAGCCGCACTGTCGGAGGGTCAGTGCTGGGGGAGTGCCGCACTGTCGGAGGGTCAGTGCTGAGGGAACGCCGCACTGTCGGAGGGTCAGTGCTGGGGGAGTGCCGCACTGTCGGAGGGTCAGTGCTGAGGGAACGCCGCACTGTCGGAGGGTCAGTACTGAGGGAGCGCCGCACTGTCGGAGGGTCAGTGCTGAGGGAGCACCGCACTGTCGAAGGGTCAGTGCTGAGGGAGCACCGCACTGTCGGAGGGTCAGTGCTGAGGGAGCGCCGCACTGTGAGAGGGTCAGTGCTGAGGGAGCGCGGCACTGTCGGAGGGTCAGTGCTGAGGGAGCGCCGCACTGTCGGAGGATCAGTGCTGAGGGAGCCGCACTGTCGGAGGGTCAGTGCTGAGAGAGCCGCACTGTCGGAGGCTCAGTGCTGAGGGAGTGCCACACTGTCGGAGGTTCAGTGCTGAGGGAGCGCAGCACTGTCGGAGGGTCAGTGCAGAGGGAGCGCCGCACTGTCGGAGGGTCAGTGCTGGGGGAGTGCCGCATTGTCGGAGGCTCAGTGCTGAGGGAGCGCCGCACTGTCTGAGGGTCAGTGCTGGGGGAGTGCCGCATTGTCGGAGGGTCAGTGCTGAGGGAGCGCCGCACTGTGAGAGGGTCAGTGCTGAGGGAGCGCCGCACTGTCGGAGGGTCAGTGATGAGGGAGCGCCACACTGTCGGAGGGTCAGTGCTGAGAGAGCGCCGCACTGTCAGAGGTTCAGTGCTGAGGAAGCGCCGCACTGTCGGAGGGTCAGTGCTGAGGGAGCGCCGCACTGTCGGAGGGTCAGTGCTGAGGGAGCGCTGCACTGACGGAGGGTCAGTGCTGGGGGAGGGCCGCACTGTCGGAGGGTCCGTGCTGAGGGAGCGCCGCACTGTCGGAGGGTGAGTGCTGAGGGAGCACCGCACTGTCGGAGGGTCAGTGCTGGGGGAGGGCCGCACTGTCGGAGGGTCAGTGCTGAGGGAGCGCCGCACTGTGAGAGGGTCAGTGCTGAGGGAGGGACGCACTGTCGGAGGGTCAGTGCTGAGGGAGCGCCACACTGTCGGAGGGTCAGTGCTGAGAGAGCGCCGCACTGTCAGAGGGTCAGTGCTGAGGGAGCGCCGCACTGTCGGAGGGTCAGTGCTGAGGGAGCGCCGCACTGTCGGAGGGTCAGTGCTGAGGGAGCGCCACACTGTCGGAGGGTCAGTGCTGAGGGAACGCCGCACTGTCAGAGGGTCAGTGCTGAGGGAGCGCTGCACTGTCGGAGGGTGAGTGCTGAGCGAGCACCGCACTGTCGGAGGGTCAGTGCTGGGGGAGGGCCGCACTGTCGGAGGGTCGGTACTGAGGGAGCGCCACACTGTCGGCGGGTCAGTGCTGAGGGAGTGCCGCACTGTCTGAGGGTCAGTGCTGAGGGCGCGCCGCACTGTCGGAGGGTCAGTGCTGAGGGAGTGCCGCACTGTCAGAGGGTCAGTGCTGAGGGAGTACTGCACTGTCAGAGGGTCAGTGCTGAGGGAGCGCTGCACTGTGAGAGGGTCAGTGCTGAGGGAGTGCCGCACTGTCAGAGGGTCAGTGCTGAGGGAGTGCCGCACTGTCAGACGGTCAGTGCTGAGGGAGCGGCACTGTCGGAAGGTCAGTGCTGAGGGCGCGCCGCACTGTCGGATGGTCAGCGCTGGGGGAGCGCTGCACTGTCAGAGGGTCAGTGCTCAGGGAGTGCCGCACTGTCAGAGGGTCAGTGCTGAGGGAGCGCTGCACTGTCGGAGGGTCAGTGCTGAGGGAGTGCCGCACTGTCTGAAGGTCAGTACTGAGGGAGTGCCGCACTGTCGGAGGGTCAGTGCTGAGAGAGCGCCGCACTGTCAGAGGGTCAGTGCTGGGGGAGTGTCGCACTTTCGGAGGGTCAGTGCTGAGGGAGCGCCGCACTGTGAGAGGGTCAGTGCTGAGGGAGGGACGCACTGTCGGAGGGTCAGTGCTGAGGGAGCGCCACACTGTCGGAGGGTCAGTGCTGAGAGAGCGCCGCACTGTCAGAGGTTCAGTGCTGAGGAAGCGCCGCACTGTCGGAGGGTCAGTGCTGAGGGAGCGCCGCACTGTCGGAGGGTCAGTGCTGAGGGAGCGCCGCACTGTCGGAGGGTCAGTGCTGAGGGAACGCCGCACTGTCAGAGGGTCAGTGCTGAGGAACTCCGCACTGTCGGAGGGTCAGTGCTGAGGGAGCGCTGCACTGACGGAGGGTCAGTGCTGGGGGAGGGCCGCACTGTCGGAGGGTCAGTGCTGAGGGAGCACCGCACTGTCGGAGGGTCAGTGCTGGGGGAGGGCCGCACTGTCGGAGGGTCAGTGCTGAGGGAGCACCGCACTGTGAGAGGGTCAGTGCTGAGGGAGGGACGCACTGTCGGTGGGGTCAGTGCTGAGGGAGCGCCACACTGTCGGAGGGTCAGTGCTGAGAGAGCGCCGCACTGTCAGAGGGTCAGTGCTGAGGGAGCGCCGCACTGTCGGAGGGTCAGTGCTGAGGGAGCGCCGCACTGTCGGAGGGTCAGTGCTGAGGGAGCGCCGCACTGTCGGAGGGTCAGTGCTGAGGGAGCGCCGCACTGTCGGAGGGTCAGTGCTGAGGGAGCGCTGCACTGACGGAGGGTCAGTGCTGAGGGAGCGCCGCACTGTCGGAGGGTCAGTGCTGAGGGAGCGCCGCACTGTCGGAGGGTGAGTGCAGAGCGAGCACCGCACTGTCGGAGGGTCAGTGCTGGGGGAGGGCCGCACTGTCGGAGGGTCAGTGCTGAGGGAGCCGCACTGTCGGAGGGTCAGTGCTGGGCGAGTGCCGCACTGTCGGAGGGTCAGTGCTGAGGGAGCGCCGCACTGTCGGAGGCTCAGTGCTGAGGGAGCGCAGCACTGTGAGAGGGTCAGTGCTGAGGGAGCACCGCACTGTCGGAGGGTCAGTGCTGTGGGAGCACCGCACTGTCGGAGGGTCAGTGCTAAGGGAGCGCCGCACTGTGAGAGGGTCAGTGCTGAGGGAGCGCCGCACTGTCGGAGGGTCAGTGCTGAGGGAGCGCCGCACTGTCGGAGGGTCAGTGCTGAGGGAGCCGCACTGTCGGAGGGTCAGTGCTGAGAGAGCCGCACTGTCGGAGGGTCAGTGCTGAGGGAGTGCCTCACTGTCGGAGGGTCAGTGCTGAG
Organism: Scyliorhinus torazame; assembly: GCF_047496885.1. Lineage (NCBI taxonomy): Eukaryota > Metazoa > Chordata > Chondrichthyes > Carcharhiniformes > Scyliorhinidae > Scyliorhinus > Scyliorhinus torazame. The sequence continues at coordinate 24,232,923 of NC_092728.1, forward strand.
GGAGCGCAGCACTGTCGGAGGGTCAGTGCAGAGGGAGCGCCGCACTGTCGGAGGGTCAGTGCTGGGGGAGTGCCGCATTGTCGGAGGCTCAGTGCTGAGGGAGCGCCGCACTGTCGGAGGGTCAGTGCTGAGGGGGGGACGCACTGTCGGAGGGTCAGTGCTGAGGGAGCGCCACACTGTCGGAGGGTCAGTGCTGAGAGAGCGCCGCACTGTCAGAGGTTCAGTGCTGAGGAAGCGCCGCACTGTCGGAGGGTCAGTGCTGAGGGAGCGTCGCACTGTCAGAGGGTCAGTGCTGGGGGAGGGCCGCACTGTCGGAGGGTCAGTTCTGAGGGAGCGCCGCACTGTCGGAGGGTGAGTGCTGAGGGAGCACCGCACTGTCGGAGGGTCAGTGCTGGGGGAGGGCCGCACTGTCGGAGGGTCAGTGCTGAGGGAGCGCCGCACTGTGAGAGGGTCAGTGCTGAGGGAGGGACGCACTGTCGGAGGGTCAGTGCTGAGGGAGCGCCACACTGTCGGAGGGTCAGTGCTGAGAGAGCGCCGCACTGTCAGAGGGTCAGTGCTGAGGGAGCGCCGCACTGTCGGACGGTCAGTGCTGAGGGAGCGCCGCACTGTCGGAGGTTCAGTGCTGAGGGAGCGCCGCACTGTCGGAGGGTCAGTACTGAGGGAGCGCCGCACTGTCGGAGGGTCAGTGCTGAGGGAGCGCCACACTGTCGGAGGGTCAGTACGGAGGGAGCGCCGCACTGTCAGAGGGTCAGTGCTGAGGGAGCGCTGCACTGACGGAGGGTCAGTGCTGAGGGAGCGCCGCACTGTCGGAGGGTCAGTGCTGAGGGGGCGCCGCACTGTCGGAGGGTGAGTGCTGAGCGAGCACCGCACTGTCGGAGGGTCAGTGCTGGGGGAGGGCCGCACTGTCGGAGGGTCAGTGCTGAGGGAGCCGCACTGTCGGAGGGTCAGTGCTGGGGGAGTGCCGCACTGTCGGCGGGTCAGTGCTGAGGGAGCGCCGCACTGTCGGAGGGTCAGTGCTGAGGGAGCGCCGCACTGTGAGAGGGTCAGTGCTGAGGGAGCACCGCACTGTCGGAGGGTCAGTGCTGAGGGAGCACCGCACTGTCGGAGGGTCAGTGCTGAGGGAGCGCCGCACTGTGAGAGGGTCAGTGCTGAGGGAGCGCCGCACTGTCGGAGGGTCAGTGCTGAGGGAGCGCCGCACTGTCGGAGGGTCAGTGCTGAGGGAGCCGCACTGTCGGAGGGTCAGTGCTGAGAGAGCCGCAGTGTCGGAGGGTCAGTGCTGAGGGAGTGCCGCACTGTCGGAGGGTCAGTGCTGAGGGAGCGCAGCACTGTCGGAGGGTCAGTGCAGAGGGAGCGGCGCACTGTCGGAGGGTCAGTGCTGGGGGAGTGCCGCATTGTCGGAGGCTCAGTGCTGAGGGAGCGCCGCACTGTGAGAGGGTCAGTGCTGAGGGAGCGCCGCACTGTCGGAGGGTCAGTGATGAGGGAGCGCCACACTGTCGGAGGGTCAGTGCTGAGAGAGTCCCGCACTGTCAGAGGTTCAGTGCTGAGGAAGCGCCGCACTGTCGGAGGGTCAGTGCTGAGGGAGCGCCGCACTGTCGGAGGGTCAGTGCTGAGGGAGCGCCGCACTGTCGGAGGGTCAGTGCTGAGGGAGCGCTGCACTGTCGGAGGGTCAGTGCTGGGGGAGGGCCGCACTGTCGGAGGGTCAGTGCTGAGGGAGCGCCGCACTGTCGGAGGGTGAGTGCTGAGGGAGCACCGCACTGTCGGAGGGTCAGTGCTGGGGGAGGGCCGCACTGTCGGAGGGTCAGTGCTGAGGGAGCGCCGCACTGTGAGAGGGTCAGTGCTGAGGGAGGGACGCACTGTCGGAGGGTCAGTGCTGAGAGAGCGCCGCACTGTCAGAGGGTCAGTGCTGAGGGAGCGCCGCACTGTCGGAGGGTCAGTGATGAGGGAGCGCCACACTGTCGGAGGGTCAGTGCTGAGAGAGCGCCGCACTGTCGGAGGGTCAGTGCTGGGGGAGGGCCGCACTGTGGGAGGGTCAGTGCTGAGGGAGCCGCACTGTGAGAGGGTCAGTGCTGAGGGAGCCGCACTGTCGGAGGGTCAGTGCTGAGGGAGTGCCGCACTGTCGGAGGTTAGTGCTGAGGGAGCCGCACTGTCGGAGGGTCAGTGCTGACGGAGCGCCGCACTGTCAGAGGGTCAGTGCTGGGGGAGCGCCGCACTGTCGGAGAGTCAGTGCTGAGGGAGCGCCGCACTGTCAGAGGATCAGTGCTGGGGGAGTGCCGCTTTGTCGGAGGGTCAGTGCTGAGGGAGCGCCGCACTGTCGGAGGGTCAGTGCTGAGGGAGCGCCGCACTGTCAGAGGGTCAGTGCTGAGGGAGTGCCGCACTGTCAGAGGGTCAGTGCTGAGGGAGTGCCGCTTTGTCGGAGGGTCAGTGCTGAGGGAGCGCCGCACTGTCGGAGGGTCAGTGCTGAGGGAGTGCCGCACTGTCGGAGGGTCAGTGCTGAGGGAGCACGCACTGTCGGAGGGTCAGTGCTGGGGTAGTGCTGCGAAATCCTGGGCAAGGTCTTCTGGCCGTTCAAGTGGAAGCGCCCACTGACAGTGGATAACCGCCCCATGGTGGTGTGTGGTGCTTTCAACGGGGAACCCCATCGACAATGGTGGGACCAGGTTCTCCCTCCGCTGGCCAATGGCGTGTCGCCTCTCGCCTTCACGAAACACTCGTTGGGTTTCTCGGTAAATCCCACCCGCTGTCTTTCCGATGAGGCGTTAATTCCACTTGAAAAATATCAAAGCTTCGGTCAAAGCTGATGTCCCGTGTTCCTGGTGCAGAATGGGCCCAGTCAGTTATGGGCCTGTAATGACATTGCCTTGCCGGCAGGGGGCAGCATTACACCACAGACTGGAGAGGCAGGACTGCCTCAAACCAAAGCCGGTTTCAATCTCATGTAGTCAGGTTTCCTTGCGCGCGCCGGGCTGCCCGAGGAACGTCCGCTTGTCTGCATTTGAAGTGGGAGGGGGTGGGGGTGTGAGAACATGCAAACCCTACACAGACAGTCACCTGGGCAGCACGGTAGCACAAGTGGTTAGCACTGTGTCCTCACAGCACCAGGGTCCCAGGTTTGATTCCGGCTTGGGTCACTGTCTGTGCGGAGTCTGCACATCCTCCCCGTGTCTGCGTGGGTTTCCTCCCACAGTCCAAAGATGTGCCGGTTAGGTGGATTGGCCGTGATATATTGCCCTTAGTGTTCCAAAAAAAGGTTAGATGGGGTCATTGGGTTACGAGGATAGGGTGGAAGTGGGTCGGTGCAGACTCGATGGGCCGAATGGCCACCTTCTGCACTGTATGTTCTGTGTTCTATGAGGTCGGAATCTAACCCGGGCCCCTGGCGCCATGAGGCAGTGGTGCTGATCACCTCTCAGAGAATATAGAACATTACAGCGCAGTACAGGCCCTTCGGCCCTCAATGTTGCGCCGACCTGGGAAACCATTCTAAAGCCCATCGACACTATTCCCTTATCGTCCATATGTCTATCCAATGACCATTTGAATGACCTTAGTGTTGGCGAGTCCACTACTGTTGCAGGCAGGGCATTCCACACCCTTACTACTCTCTGAGTAAAGAACCTACCTCTGACATCTGTCCTATATCTATCTCCCCTCAATTTAAAGCTATGTCCCCTCGTGCTAGGCATCACCATCCGAGGAAAAAGGCTCTCACTGTCTACCCTATCCAATCCTCTGATCATCTTGTATGCCTCAATTAAGTCACCTCTTAACCTTCTTCTCTCTAACGAAAACAGCCTCAAGTCCCTCAGCCTTTCCTCATAAGATCTTCCCTCCATACCAGGCAACATTCTGGTAAATCTCCTCTGCACCCTTTCCAATGCTTCCACATCCTTCCTATAAAGCGGCGATCAGAATTGCATGCAATATTCATAGCTAATGCCCTCCATACCAGGCGACCTTCTGGTAAATCTCTTCTGCACCCTCTCTAAAGCCTCCACATCCTACTGGTAGTGTGGCGACCAGAATTGAACACCATACTCCAAGTGTGGCCTAACTAAGGCTGCAACATGACTTGCTAATTCTTATACTCAATGCCCCGGCCAATGAAGGCAAGCATGCCGTATGCCTTCTTGACTACCTTCTCCACCTGTGTTGCCCCTTTCAGTGACCTGTGGACCTGTACTCCTAGATCTCTCTGACTTTCAATACTCTTGAGGGTTCTACCATTCACTGTATATTCCCTACCTGCATTAGACCCTCCAAAATGCATTACCTCACATTTGTCCGGATTAAACTCCATCTGCCATCTCTCCGCCCAAGTCTCCAAACAATCTAAATCCTGCTGTATCCTCTGACAGTCCTCATCGCTATCCGCAATTCCACCAACCTTTGTGTCGTCTGCAAACTTACTAATCAGACCAGTTACATTTTCCTCCAAATCATTTATATATACTACAAACAGCAAAGGTCCCAGCACTGATCCCTGCAGAACACCACTGGTCACAGCCCTCCAATTAGAAAAGCATCCTTCCATTGCTACTCTCTGCCTTCTATGACCTAGCCAGTTCTGTATCCACCTTGCCAGCTCACCCGTGAGACTTCACCTTTTGTACTAGTCTACCATGAGGGACCTTGTCAAAGGCCTTACTGAAGTCCATATAGACAACATCCACTGCCCTACCTGCATCAATCATCTTTGTGACCTCCTCGAAAAACTCTATCAAGTTAGTGAGACACAACCTCCCTTGCACAAATCCGTGCTGCCTCTCACTAATACGTCCATTTGCTTCCAAATGGGAGTAGATCCTGTCTCGAAGAATTTTCTCCAGTAATTTCCCTACCACTGAAGTAAGACTCACCGGCCTGTAGTTCCCTGGATTATCCTTGCTACCCTTCTTAAACAGAGGAACAACATTGGCTATTCTCCAGTCCTCCGGGACATCACCTGAAGACAGTGAGGATCGAAAGATTTCTGTCAAGGCCTCAGCAATTTCCTCTCCAGCCTCCTTCAGTATTCCAGGGTAGATCCCATCAGGCCCTGGGGACTTATCTACCTTAATATTTTTAAAGACACCCAACACCTCGTCTTTTTGGATCTCAATGTGACCCAGGCTATCTACACACCCTTCTCCAGACTCAACATCTACCAATTCCTTCTCTTTGGTGAATACTGATGCAAAGTATTCATTTAGTACCTCGCCCATTTCCTCTGGCTCCACACATAGATTCCCTTGCCTATCCTTCAGTGGGCCAACCCTTTCCCTGGCTACCCTCTTGCTTTTTATGTACGTGTAAAAAGCCTTGGGATTTTCCTTAACGCTATTTGCCAATGACTTTTCGTGACCCCTTCTAGCCCTCCTGACTCCTTGCTTAAGTTCCTTCCTACTTTCCTTATATTCCACACAGGCTTTGTCTGTTCCCAGCCTTTTAGCCCTGACAAATGCCTCCTTTTTCTTTTTGACAAGGCCTACAATATCTCTCGTTATCCAAGGTTCCCGAAAATTGCCGTATTTATCCTTCTTCCTCACAGGAACATGCCGGTCCTGAATTCCTTTCAACTGACACTTGAAAGCCTCCCACATGTCAGATGTTGATTTGCCCTCAAACATCCACCCCCAATTTAGGTTCTTCAGTTCCCGCCTAATATTGTTATAATTAGCCTTCCCCCAATTTAGCACATTCATCCTAGGACCACGCTTATCCTTGTCCACCAGCACTTTAAAACTTACTGAATTGTGGTCACTGTTACCGAAATGCTCCTGTACTGAAACTTCTACCACCTGGACGGGCTCATTCCCCAATACCAGGTCCAGTACCGCCCCTTCCCTAGTTGGACTGTCTACATATTGTTTTAAGAAGCCCTCCTGGATGCTCCTTACAAACTCTGCCCCGTCTAAGCCCCTGGCACTAAGTGAGTCCCAGTCAATATTGGGGAAGTTGAAGTCTCCCATCACCACAACCCTGTTGTTTTTACTCTTTTCCAAAATCTGTCTACCTATCTGCTCCTCTGTCTCCCGCTGGCTGTTGGGAGGCCTGGAGTAAACCCCCAACATTGTGACTGCACCCTTCTTATTCCTGATCTCTACCCATATAGCCTCACTGCCCTCTGAGGTGTCCTCCCGTAGTACAGCTGTGATATCCTCCCTAACCAGTAGCGCAACTCCGCCACCCCTTTTACATCCCCCTCTATCCCGCCTGAAACATCTAAATCCTGGAACGTTTAGCTGCCAACCCTGCCCTTCCCTCAACCAGGTCTCTGTAAGGGCAACAACATCATAGTTCCAAGTAGTAATCCAAGCTCTATGTTCATCTGCCTTACCCGTAATACTTCTTGTATCAAAACATATGCACTTCAGGCCACCAGACCTGCTGTGTTCAGCAACTCTCCCTGTCTGCTCTGCCTCAGAGCCACACTGTCCCTATTCCCTAGTTCTCCCTCAATGCTCTCACCTTCTGACCTATTGCTCCCGTGCCCACCCCCCTGCCACACTAGTTTAAACCCTCCCGTGTGACACTAGCAAACCTCGCGGCCAGGATATTTCTGACTGTCTCTCTGACTGTCGATACTCTTGAGGGTTCTACCATTCACTGTATATTCCCTCCCTGCATTAGACCTTCCAAAATGCACTACCTCACATTTGTACCTCAAGTGATGTGGGGAGCTGGGCGAGGGGGGAGTGCGGTCCCGGGAGAGTGAGGGGTGGGGGCGATAGGGTGGGCTGAATCAACAGTTGGGACAAGGGGTGAAGTACCTAAATCCTAACAACCGCACTGGCGCTGCCCCCCCCCCCCCCCGCCCAACCTGCCCCCGGACCTCAACACCTCCACTCTCCCATAGCCGATCGACAGGTGTTTTCTCGAACTGTGGGAATGTGACAGAGAGAGCGCCGGCTGGATTCTGCTACGTAATGGGAGGCTCGTAAATCACTCAGTTGTACGATCGCCCTGAGAGAGAGATCCGTAGAGGAGATGGGGCGGGAGGGAACGAGGTGGGAGGAGGTGCGGTGGGGGGAGGGGGGAGGAGGAAGGGAGGGGTGTACGTCTGTCCTCACTAGACAATGACTTAACAAATATGCCGAACAATATCCCCATTGTCCCATTCATTGCCAAACTTGCATCGATATCTAGACGCATGACAAAGGTGCCTTTTCTGTGTTATTCTTCGAGATCACTGGACAGTGGAGCGTAGGCCACAGGGGCCTCAGATTACCAAAGGTTCCACTTGCACCTGATTCCTGCTGCACATTTTTAACAGTTTCAGTACCGTGGAGGCCACAGGGTTAGATACAGAGTAAAGCTCCCTCTACACTGTCCCCATCAAACACTCCCAGGACAGGTACAGCACGGGGTTAGATACAGAGTAAAGCTCCCTCTACACTGTCCCCATCAAACACTCCCAGGACAGGTACAGCACGGGGTTAGATACAGAGTAAAGCTCCCTCTACGCTGTCCCCATCATACACTCCCAGGACAGGTACAGCACGGGGTTAGATACAGAGTGATGCTCCCTCTACACTGTCCCCATCAAACACTCCCAGGACAGGTACAGCACGGGGTTAGATACAGAGTAAAGCTCCCTCTACACTGTCTCCATCAAACACTCCCAGGACAGACAGCACGGGGTTAGATACAGAGTAAAGCTCCTTCTACACTGTCCCCATCAAACACTCCCAGGACAGGGACAGCACGGGGTTAGATACAGAGTAAAGCTCCCTCTACACTGTCCCCATCAAACACTCCCAGGACAGGTACAGCACGGGGTTAGATACAGAGTAAAGCTCCCTCTACACTGTCCCCATCAAACACTCCCAGGACAGGTACAGCACGGGGTTAGATACAGAGTAAAGCTCCCTCTACACTGTCCCCATCAAACACTCCCAGGACAGGTACAGCACGGGGTTAGATACAGAGTAAAGCTCCCTCAACACTGTCCCCATCAAACACTCCCAGGACAGGTACAGCACGGGGTTAGATACAGAGTAAAGCTCCCTCTACACTGTCCCCATCAAACACTCCCAGGACAGGTACAGCACGGGGTTAGATACAGAGTAAAGCTCCCTCTACACTGCCCCCATCAAACACTCCCAGGACAGGTACAGCACGGGCTTAGATACAGGGTAAAGCTCCCTCTACACTGTCCCCATTAAACACTCCCAGGACAGGTACAGCACGGGGTTAGATACAGAGTAAAGCTCCCTCTACACTGTCCCCATCAAACACTCCCAGGACAGGTACAGCACGGGGCTAGATACAGAGTAAAGCTCCCTCTGCACTGTCCCCATCAATCACTCCCAGGACAGGTACAGCACGGGCTCGATACAGAGTAAAGCTCCCTCTACACTGTGCCCATCAAACACTCCCAGGACAGGTACAGCACAAGGTTAGATACAGAGTAAAGCTCCCTCTACACTGTCCCCTCAAACACTCCCAGGACAGGTACAGCACAAGGTTAGATACAGAGTAAAGCTCCCTCTACACTGTCCCCATCAAACACTCACAGGGTAGGTACAGCACAAGGTTAGACACAGAGTAAAGTTCCCTCTACACTGCCCCATCAAACACTCCCAGGACAGGTACAGCACAAGGTTAGATACAGAGTAAAGCTCCCTCTACACTGTCCCCATCAAACACTCCCAGGGCAGGTTCAGCACAAGGTTAGACACAGAGTAAAGCTCCCGCTACACTGTCCCCATCAAACACTCCCAGGGCAGGTACAGCACAAGGTTAGACACAGAGTAAAGCTCCCTTTACACTGTCCCCATCAAACACTCTCAGGACAGGTACAGCACGGGGCTAGATACAGAGTAAAGCTCCCTCTACACTGTCCCCATCAAACACTCCCAGGACAGGTACAGCACGGGCTCGATACAGAGTAAAGCTCCCTCTACACTGTGCCCATCAAACACTCCCAGGACAGGTACAGCACAAGGTTAGATACAGAGTAAAGCTCCCTCTACACTGTCCCCTCAAGCACTCCCAGGACAGGTACAGCACAAGGTTAGATACAGAGTAAAGCTCCCTCTACACTGTCCCCATCAAACACTCACAGGGTAGGTACAGCACAAGGTTAGACACAGAGTAAAGTTCCCTCTACACTGCCCCATCAAACACTCCCAGGACAGGTACAGCACAAGGTTAGATACAGAGTAAAGCTCCCTCTACACTGTCCCCATCAAACACTCCCAGGGCAGGTTCAGCACAAGGTTAGACACAGAGTAAAGCTCCCGCTACACTGTCCCCATCAAACACTCCCAGGGCAGGTACAGCAGAAGGTTAGACACAGAGTAAAGCTCCCTCTACACTGTCCCCATCAAACACTCCCAGGGCAGGTACAGCCCAGGGTTAGATACAGAGTAAAGCTCCCTCTACACTGTCCCCATCAAACACTCCCAGGGCAGGTACAGCCCAGGGTTAGATACAGAGTAAAGCTCCCTCTACACTGTCCCCATCAAACACTCCGAGGACAGGTACAGCACGGGGTTAGATACAGAGTATGGGTGGAACAACAGCACAGTGGTTAGCACTGTTGCTTCACAGCTCCAGGGTCCCAGGTTTGATTCCCCGCTGCGTCACCGTCTATGCGGAGCCTGCACGTTCTCCCCGTGTCTGCGTGGGTTTCCTCCGGGTGCTCCGGTTTCCTCCCACAGTCCAGGTTAGTTGGATTGGCCATGCAAACTGTCCCTTTGTGTCCAAAAAAGGTTAGGTGTGGTTTACGGAGATAGGGTGGAGGAGGGTGGGCTTAAGTAGGATGCTCTTTCCAAGGGCTGGTGCAGACTCGATGGGCCGAATGACCTCCTTCTGCACTGTAAACTCTATGAATCTATGATTTGGTGGAGGCAGGGGCTCCTGAGGGACCGGTCGGTTGGACGGAGCAGCCTCGGTAAAGTATGATCCTATCACTGGTGGAGCTGCAGACCCAGAGCCAGGATCTACAGGAGGAGGTTGTTACGTTCTGTGTGATGACCGTGGTAATGATGTATGGAGAACATCTAGTTCTTTAACTAGAAAGATGATTGATTCACAAACATGTGGAAAGATAACTAACAAACTATAATACTGACAATGGCTACTGAATGAATTTAGAGAATTCTCCTGGAGCTACTCTAAGTGCGACTAGCCTCTTATACATCTTACTACCAACTGGCGGGTATATCAAGTCACGTGATAGATCTCTATCGCCACCAGCTGGTCGGGGGTCGCATTGCTAACTATATACATTGATGTGTACATGCATATCACCACAGAGGTGTCAGCAACATTCCAGGGCCTGCATGTCCAGCTGGAGGAGTCCACTGATCTTCAGGAGCAGGAGTTGTTGCCGGCAATGAGTGGCACTGAGTCCAACACTGAAAGGGCAGCATCCGCGGTGGAAGGCCAGAGCTAAGTGTCATGACGTCCAAGGCTTGGGTCACGCTGTGCTGGCCATGACTGAGGCGCAGGACAGGAGGGTCTAGTCACAGGCGGACATGTTCCGGGCACAGATGAGCACTGCAGCGGTGCTCCAGAGCTTGGCCGAATCACAAAGGATCGTGGTTGAGGGCACCGTGAGCATTGGCTGGGTGCTAACTGACCTTGGCCAGTCTCAGAGGGACGTGGGCGAGGCAGATGGCTCACTCGCTGAGGACGTGTCCCAGTCTCAGTGCCCCACAGTGAGGGCATCGTGACCATGGCTCAGCCAAGAGCGGGCCTCCAGGACTGGCAGGCGATGGTGGAGCCTCCAGAGCTCACTCCGGCTTCACCTCCGTCCCATGCAGTAACCTCGGGGCCACCCTGAGGGAGGAGAAAGTAACTCCCATAGTGGAGGTGCTGGAACACCTCAGTGCTTCTGAATCTCCCCACTGGCAGCGGGCAGAACAGGGCGACACCTTGTCACCTGTTGACAATATTGAATTCTTTACCCGTCAGTCTGGCCTCAATAAAACTCGAGATGGATTTGTAGGTGTAGTATTATTTAATTTTAAGCAACTTGCAAGGCTGACGCGCTCCACAATGAGTTCCAGAACACACAAGCTGTCTCCTGGAGCTCCGGAACCGAGTGAGGTCGGAGACAAAGGAATCTCTGCAAATACATTCAAATGGCATCAAGCTTCACAAACAAGATTCCCATAGCTCATCCTATACACCTCCTGACCTGGCCATACATCCTGATTGGCTCACTTCTCATTCCTTAAGCCTGGGCCTCTTGTTACCCAGCATCCTTTTCCCCCCTCCTTGCCATGCTTTCTGAATCCCTTTGTCCTCTGTTTGTGAACTTACTACTATCAGACTGGCCCACATCTACATTACTGTAACTAATATTTGAAGTAACTATTTTATATCACATGCGTTTGTTCAATTCCTCACTGTGACACCTGAAAGTCGGCCGGGCCCATCTCGGTCCACATCCTCCAAGGGACAACCGCCAAGGCCATCAGAGGGCGAGGCATGCAGCAGGCCTCCTCCCTGGATGTGCTGTCCAGGGTTACACCAAGAAAGAGAGGTGGGCCACGCAAGGTAAGGAAGGTAGATGACACTTAAGTTGGCGCAGGTGTAGTAGCTAGACGGCAGTTAGGGGTCGGGCACACCAGTGTACAAGGTCACCATTAACCACTTCTGCACCAAACAGACTGACCTGCCTCTGACCTCTGCCTGACGGGTGTGAAGAACGGGCTGGGGCCTGGGTGTCGAGTGGGAAGTGGGGCAGGGTGCCCATAGCGCATGAAGGTCCCACCTGGTGACACCCTTACCCTCATGGTGGCACAATAGTTAGCATTGATGCCTCACAGCGCTGGAGACTTGAGTTCGATTCCAGCCTTGGGTGACTGTGTGGAGTTTTGTGACTGTGTAGAACATAGAACATGCAGTGCAGAAGGAGGCCATTCAGCCCATCGAGTCTGCACCGACCCACTTAAGCCCTCACCTCCACCCTCCCCGTAACCCAATAACCCTTCCTTTTTAAAAATAAATTTAGAGTACCCAATTCATTTTTTCCAGTTAAGGGTCAATTTATCACGGCCAATCCACCTAACTTGCACGTCTTTGGACTGTGGGAGGAAACCGGAGCACCCGGAGGAAACCCACGCAGACACGGGGAGGACGTGCAGACTCCGCGCAGACAGTGACCCAGCGGGGAATCGAACCTGGGACCCTGGCGCTGTGAAGCCACAGTGCTAGCCACTTGTGCTGCCCAAAGTTTGCACTTTGGGGAGTTTGCACTTTCTCCCCCGTGTCTGCGTGGGTTTCCTCCGGGTGCTCCGGTTTCCTCCCGCAGTCCAAAGAGGTGCAGGTTAGGTGGATTGGCCGTGATAAATTGTCCCTTAGGGTGGGCCTACAAGAATAGGATGAGGGATCGGGCCTTGGGTGGTCTTTCAAAGGGTCGGTGCAGACCTAATGGGTCTCCTTCTGCACTGTAGGAATTCTATGGATTGCACCGAGAAGTAGCAGGGCATTGCGGGGGGTGGGGGTGGGCAGCAGTGTGAGCTGGCCTTGTATGACAGCACTGCCAGTGAATGAATCTCAAAGGTTCACCATCTCCCGTAACAACCTCCCCACCTCCCTACCACCACTACCCCAAGATATATGAACCCACCAGCAGGACTAGCCTGCACGCATGCAGGGATTAGCCAGACGTCCAATGGAAGGTGATCCTCAAGACAGGAATCATAGAATTTCAAGTGAAAAAGGAGGCCACTCGGCCCATCAAGTCTGCACCGGCCCTTGGAAAGAGCACCCCAGACTCTGTCAAACAATGAAGAGCACCAGAGCTCATCTCACAGCGAGTCACCATCATCCTCTGGTCCCGTGGACAAGGCCCGCTGATACTGCCAACCCAGGGCCAACACCCGATAGTGGTGGTGGTCGGACCCTCGCGGAGGGGTGGAGCGGGAGCTGTGGCTGCGGAAGGCGAGGAGGAAGGTGGAGGGAAGGACTGCGGGGCAGGGGAGGGGGTGAGAGGTTCCAGCGAAGGGGTATGCTGTGTGTGTTGGGGGGGGTGGAGTTGGGACAGGGCCCCCAGTTGGCCAATCGGGACGTGATGAGGTTGTCCCATGTGTGGTGACCTTGGCCGCCCTGTCGTGCCAGCTCAGGCTCCAAGCTCGGTTCGGCCTGGACACCCTCCTCATCAGAGGAGGCCTGCCATTCTTCTTCCTCCTCCAGTGTGTCTCGCCGCCCCGCCCTGCAGCGCGACGCCGCTCAGCAGGCCGCCACAGCGCTCGAGACCCTCCGAGGGGTGGGGGCTATATTGGAGAGGCCCCCCAGAGCGGGTCAGGCGTTGGACAGACAGCACCTCCGACAGTGCAGCACTCCCTGGCGCCGAGGGTAATGCACCAAAGTGAATTGACAAGGGAGGGGGGGATATACGGAGCAGGCTGTCGAAAAGACAACGCCCCCCCCCCCCCCCCACCCCACCAGCGAACAATCCACCCCCCACCCCAGGCCTCAACTAAGGCAGAATGTGCGAGTCAGTCAGCCAGGTCGGTCTCTATGAGGGAGGCTGATGCGGATGTGGGTCAGTAATCCGGTAATGATGGAAGTGTTCCTGCCCGAGGACATTGTGCACATGTCTGCTCTCTGTCCGTGTTTCCTTTGAAGCTGATTGTTGAGTGTGCGTGTGACCGACTCTGACTCGCTGAACTAATCACTCAGGAATGTCTCGGAGCCTGTCAGGAATTCGGCCTGGGCGAACCGATCACCCACCCACCCCCCGCCCCCCCCCCCCCACCCACCCCCACCCCCCATTTCCTTCATCGCACTGTATCCCCGTCAGTAAATAATGGCTTCACATGTATCTTAACCCTCTCTACCTGCCCCGGTTCCGAAACTCTATGACCAACAAAACATCTATCAATCTCGAGTTTGGAATTTCCAGTTGTATGGAGTTTGCACTTCCTCCCCGTGTGGGCGTGGGTTTCCTCCGGGTGCTCCGGTTTCCTCCCACAGTCCAAAGATGTGTAAGTTAGTTGGATTGGCCATGATTAATGCAGACGGTTACGGAGATACAGCAGGGGAGTGGGCCCAGGGACGGTGCTCTTTCGGAGGGCCAGTACAGACCCAATGGCCGAATGGCGCTGTAGGGATTCTACGAAAATGGACACAGTTATTTGAGATCTAAATGCAAGAGTCTTACCCAGCTTCCCGCAGCTTTGGTCAAACCTCCCTTCATGCCGATAGGACCTTGTTAATTTGTAGGCAACACCATTCAGAGAATATCCCTGAGAGAGAGGGGGGGGGGGACAGAGACACCAGTCAGTGTACAGATATCTCCCTGAGAGGGAGGGAGGACTGAGAGACACCAGTCAGTGTACAGATTCTCCCTGAGAGAGAGAGGGGACAGAGAGACACCAGTCAGTGGACAGATATCTCCCTGAGAGAGAGGGGACTGAGAGACACCCGTCAGTGTACAGATATCTCCCTGAGAGAGAGAGGGGACTGAGAGACACCAGTCAGTGGACAGATATCTCCCTGAGAGGGAGGGAGGACTGAGAGACACCAGTCAGTGTACAGATATCTTCCTGAGAGAGAGGAGACTGAGAGACACCAGTCAGTGTACAGATATCTCCCTCAGAGAGAGGATTGAGAGACACCAGTCAGTGTACATGTATCTCGTTGAGAGAGAGGGGACTGAGAGACACCAGTCAGTGTACAGATATCTCCCTGAGAGAGGGGACTGAGAGACACCAGTCAGTGTACAGGTATCTCCCTGAGAGAGAGAGGGGGGACTGAGAGACACCAGTCAGTGTACAGATTCTCCCTGAGAGAGAGGGGACTGAGAGACACCAGTCAGTGTACAGATATCTCCCTGAGAGAGAGAGGGGACTGAGAGACACCAGTCAGTATACAGATATCTCCCTGAGAGAGAGGGGGGACTGAGAGACTCCAGTCGGTGTACAGATATCTCCCTGAGAGAGAGAGGGGTGGGGGGACCGAGACACCAATCAGTGTACAGATATCTCCCTGAAAGAGAGGGGACTGCGAAACACCAGTCAGTGTACAGATATCTCCCTGAGAGAGAGGGGACTGCGAGACACCAGTCAGTGTACAGATATCTCCCTGAGAGGGGGGACTGAGAGACACCAGTCAGTGTACAGGTATCTCCCTGAGAGAGAGAGGGGGGACTGAGAGACACCAGTCAGTGTACAGATTCTCCCTGAGAGAGAGGGGACTGAGAGACACCAGTCAGTGTACAGATATCTCCCTGAGAGAGAGAGGGGTGGGGGTGGGGGGACTGAGACACCAGTCAGTGTACAGATATCTCCCTCAGAGAGAGGATTGAGAGACCCCAGTCAGTGTACAGATATCTCCCTCAGTGAGAGGATTGAGAGACACCAGTCAGTGTACAGGTTGTAGCGCACAAAGACTCCGAGAGACGAATAGAGTGAAGTCGATGAGGCTTTATTAAGCGTGACTGTTCCCCCGCAGTTCAGTAGTAGACTGCCTGCGGGGGAGGACTCCAGGTACTTATACTCCGTCTTCAGGGCGGAGCTAGAGGTCAACGTCCAACCAGGACCCGGGATCTGTCAGCCAATGACATCATGGCTTCACAGTCCCACATGACCCCTAATGCATACTACCACATTCACCCCTTGTTAAAAATGAACCCGGCGCAGTGATGTTTCGCATGGTGGTAAGGGTTTACAAGGCTGGTCCTGGGAGGAAAACCTTTGCATGTTATTACAGTATGTACAAGGTTTTTTTTGTTTCAAACTATTTACAGTAATCGTCAGGAAAAGACAAAATGTTCTCGTTAAAAGTCCACATATTGTGCTGTTAGATCGACGCCACGAGTCGGTCGGGCGGTCTGGTCGTCCGTGTCGATCGCCTCGGCCCCGGTGGTGGTGGTGGTGCTTGTTCCGGTGTTGTCGTCTCCGGGAGCCTTACGGTTTCAGCTTGGGCTTCATTCCTGGCCGGGCCTGGGAGGAGGACTGATCCTCCTGGGAAGGGGGCGGTCGCGGGGTGCGGCGGTGGCAGGAAGGGGGGGGGTGGGTGATTGGTGTCGGGGGGGTGTGTGTGTTGCCAGCGGGCGCCAGATCTCGCAGGGAGACCGTGTCCTGTCGGCCGTCGGGGTACTCCACGTAAGCATACTGCGGGTTCGCGTGGAGGAGGTGAACCTTTTCGACCAACGGGTCCGACTTGTGCGCCCACATATGCTTTCGGAGCAAGATGGGTCCTGGGGCCGCCAGCAAGGTCGGCAGCGACGTTCCAGAGGAGGACTTCCTGGGGAAGACAAGGAGGCGCTCATGAGGCGTTTGGTTAGTGCTAGTACACAGTAGTGACCGGATGGAGTGGAGGGCGTCCGGAAGGACCTCCTGCCACCGTGAAACTGGGAGGTCCCTGGACCGTAGGGCCAGTAGGACAGTCTTCCAGACCGTGCCGCTCTCCCTCTCTACTTGCCCGTTCCCCCGGGGGTTGTAGCTGGTCGTCCTGCTCGAGGCTATACCGTTGCTGAGCAGGAACTGGCGCAGCTCGTCACTCATGAAGGAGGACCCCCTGTCGCTGTGGACGTATGCGGGGCAACCGAACAGTGTGAATATGGTGTTCAGGGCTTTAATGACTGTGGCCGCGGTCATGTCAGAACAGGGGATGGCGAATGGGAAGCGGGAGTACTCGTCCACCACATTAAGGAAGTATATGTTGCAGTCGGTGGAGGGGAGGGGTCCTTTGAAATCCAGACTAAGGCGTTCAAAGGGGCGGGAAGCCTTAATCAGGTGCGCTCCATCTGGCCTGAAAAAATGCGGCTTGCACTCTGCGCAGATGTGACAGTTCCTTGTGACTGTACGGACCTCCTCTAAAGAGTATGGGAGGTTGCGGGACTTGATAAAGTGGTAAAACCGAGTGACCCCAGGGTGCCAGAGGTCCTCGTGGAGGCGGTTAATTTGTGCGTTGGCACATGTGCCGCGGGATAGGGCATCGGACGGCTCGTTCAGCTTTCCGGGACGATACTATATCTCGTAGTTGAAGGTGGAGAGCTCGATCCTCCACCTTAAGATCTTGTCGTTTTTGATTTTGCCCCGCTGTGCATTATCGAACATGAAGGCTACCGACCGTTGGTCCGTGAGGAGAGTGAATCTCCTGCCGGCCAGGTAATGCCTCCAATGTCGCACAGCTTCCACTATGGCTTGGGCTTCCTTTTCCACTGAGGAGTGGCGGATTTCTGAAGCGTGGAGGGTTCGGGAGAAAAAGGCCACGGGTCTGCCCGCTTGGTTAAGGGTGGCCGCTAGAGCTACGTCGGAGGCGTCGCTCTCGACCTGGAAGGGGAGGGACTCGTCGATGGCGCGCATCGTGGCCTTTGCGATATCCGCTTTGATGCGGCTGAAGGCCTGTCAAGCCTCTGTCGACAGAGGGAAGGTCGTGGTCTGTATTAGGGGGCGGGCCTTGTCTGCGTACTGGGGGACCCACTGGGCGTAATATGAAAAGAACCCCAGGCAGCGTTTCAGGGCTTTTGAGCAGTGCGGGAGGGGAAATTCCATGAGGGCGCGCATACGTTCGGGGTCGGGGCCTATTATCCCATTGCGCACTACGTAGCCCAGGATGGCTAGCCGGTTGGTGCTAAAAACGCACTTGCCCTCGTTGTACGTGAGGTTCAAGGCTTTGGTGGTCTGGAGGAATTTTTGGAGGTTGGCGTCGTGGTCCTGCTGATCGTGGCCGCAGATGGTTACATTGTCGAGATACGGGAACGTGGCCCGCAACCCGTGTTGATCAACCATTAGGTCCATCTCTCGATGGAAGACCGAGACCCCGTTTGTGACGCCAAATGGGACCCTTAGGAAATGGTATAATCGCCCGTCTGCCTCGAAGGCTGTGTACTTGCGGTCACTTGGGCGGATGGGGAGCTGATGGTAGGCGGACTTGAGGTCCACGGTGGAGAAGACCTTATATTGGGCAATCCGATTGACCATGTCGGATATGCGGGGGAGAGGGTACGCGTCGAGTTGTGTGTACCTGTTGATGGTCTGGATATAGTCTATGACCATCCTTTGCTTCTCCCCTGTCTTTACTACTACCACCTGTGCTCTCCAGGGACTATTGCTGGCCTGGATTATGCCCTCCTTTAGTAGCCGCTGGACTTCGGACCGAATGAAGGTCCGGTCCTGGGCGCTGTACCGTCTGCTCCTAGTGGCGACGGGTTTGCAATCCGGGGTGAGGGTCGCAAACAAGGACGGGGGTTGCACCTTGAGGGTTGCGAGGCCGCAGATAGTGAGTGGGGGTATTGGGCCGCCGAATTTGAAGGTTAGGCTCTGTAGATTGCACTGGAAGTCTAATCCCAGTAATGTGGGGGCGCAGAGTTGGGGAAGGACGTAGAGCCTGTAGTTTTTGAACTCCCTCCCTTGCACCGTTAGGGTAACTATGCAGAAGCCTTTGATCTGTACGGAGTGGGATCCTGCAGCGAGGGAAATCTTTTGTGCGCTGGGATGGGTGGTCAAAGAACAGCGTCTTACCGTGTCGGTGTGGATAAAGCTCTCCGTGCTCCCGGAGTCGACTAGGCATGGTGTCTCGTGCCCGTTTATCAGCACCGTTGTCATCGTCGTCTGGAGTGACGGGGCCGAGCTTGGTCCAACGTCATTGAAGCGAGACGTGGATGTAGTAGTTGAGCGTCTTCTTCGAACCCCGTGGAGCCGTCAACACTGGGGTCCGTTGTTGCCGTCCAAGATGGCGTCGGGGGTGAACAAGATGGCTGCCCCCATGCATCGCACATGGCTGGGGGGGTCACAAGATGGCGGCGGGGGTGGACAAAATGGCCACCCCCATGCGTCGTACAGGTCTGGGGTGGTCCAAGATGGCGGCGCCCTTCCTCCCCTCGTGGTGGCCGGGACCCAAGATGGCGGCGTCTGCGGGTCACACATGGGTTGCTGGGGGGGTTGGGGAGCGTTAGGAACGCGCGGGGCTCCCTCTTCTCTGGGGACAGCAGTGGTCGGGACCCAAATTGGTAGCGCCGGCGGGTCATACGTGGGGTGCGGGGGGAGGGGGGGATTTGGGGGGCGTTAGAGACGCGCAGAACTCCCTCTTCTCCGGGGAGAGCGGTGGTCGGGACCCAAAGTGGTAGCGCCGGCGGGTCATACATGGGGCGCGGGGGGGGGTTGGGGAGCGTAAGCGGCGTGCAGGGCTCCCTGTTCTCCCAGGACAGCGGTGGTCGGGACCCAGAGTGGCTGCGCCTGCAGGTCGTACATGGGGCGCTGGGGGGGTTGGGGAGCGTAAACGGCGTGCAGGGCTCCCTGTTCTCCCGGGACAGTGGCGACCTCGCGGGACCGGCACACAACCGCGGAATGGCCCTTTTTCCCGCAGCTCTTACAGACCGCTGCGCGGGCCGGGCAGCGCTGCCGGGGATGTTTCGCCTGGCCGCAGAAATAGCAGCGGGCGCCCCCGGTGCGACTTGGCGTTTGGACCGCGCAAGCCTGTGGGGTGTCCAGGGGGGGGGGGTGGGTTTGTCGCGATGGGTACGTACGGAGCCCAATGGGCTGCCGCGCGGTCGGGGCCGTAGGAGCGGGTATTTCGCGCGGCCACGTCTAGGGAGGCTGCTAGGGCCCGTGCCTCTGAGAGTCCTAGGGACTCTTTTTCTAGAAGTCTTTGGCGGATTTGGGAGGAGTTCATACCTGCCACAAAAGCATCGCGCATTAACATGTCCGTGTGTTCATTTGCGTTCACCGACGGGCAGCTACAGGCTCGTCCCAAAATTAGTAGCGCGGCGTAGAATTCATCTATCGATTCTCCGGGACTTTGCCGTCTCGTTGCAAGTTGATAGCGAGCGTAGATCTGGTTTACTGGGCGGACATAGAGACTTTTTAGTGCTGCGAACGCCGTCTGGAAATCCTCTGCGTCTTCGATGAGAGAGAAAATCTCCGTGCTTAACCTCGAGTGCAGGACCTGTAGTTTTTGGTCTTCTGTGACCCGGCCGGTGGCCGTTCTGAGGTAGGCCTCAAAACAAGTCTGCCAGTGCTTGAAAGCTGCTGCCGCGTTCACTGCATGGGGGCTGATCCTCAGGCATTCCGGGATGATCCTGAGCTCCATAGTCCTTTAGTCACGCTTAATAAATTGTAGCGCACAAAGACTCCGAGAGACGAATAGAGTGAAGTCGATGAGGCTTTATTAAGCGTGACTGTTCCCCCGCAGTTCAGTAGTAGACTGCCTGCGGGGGAGGACTCCAGGTACTTATACTCCGCCTTCAGGGCGGAGCTAGAGGTCAACGTCCACCCAGGACCCGGGATCTGTCAGCCAATGACATCATGGCTTCACAGTCCCACATGACCCCTAATGCATACTACCACACAGGTATCTCGTTGAGAGAGAGGGGACTGAGAGACACCAGTCAGTGTACAGATATCTCCCTGAGAGAGGGGACTGAGAGACACCAGTCAGTGTACAGATATCTCCCTGAGAGAGAGGGGACTGAGAGACACCAGTCAGTGTACAGATATCTCCCTGAGAGAGAGGGGACTGAGAGACACCAGTCAGTGTACAGATATCTCCCTGAGAGAGAGGGGACTGAGAGACACCAGTCAGTGTACAGATATCTCCCTGAGAGAGAGGGGACTGAGAGACACCAGTCAGTGTACAGATATCTCCCTGAGAGAGGGGACTGAGAGACACCAGTCAGAGTACAGGGGCGTCATTCTCCGACCCCCCGCCGGGTCGGAGAATGGCCGTAGGCCGCCGTGAATCCCGCCCCCGCCGAAGTCTCCGGTACTGGAGATTGGGCGGGGGCGGGAATCGGGCCGCGCCGGTTGGCGGGAACCCCCGCTGGATTCTCCGGCCCAGATGGGCCGAAGTCCCGCCCAGAAATTGCCTGTCCCGCCGGCGTAAATCAAACCTGGTATTTACGGGAGGGACCAGGCGGCGTGGGCGGGCTCCGGGGTCCTGGGGGGGGGCGCGGGGCGATCTGACCACGGGGGGTGCCCCCACAGTGGCCTGGCCCGCGATCGGGGCCCACCGATCCGCGGGCGGGCCTGTGCCGTGGGGGCACTCTTTCCCTTCCGCCTCCGCTACGGCCTCCACCATGGCGGAGGCGGAAGTGACTCTCCCCACTGCGCATGCGCGGGAAACTGTCAGCGGCCGCTGACGCTCCCGCGCATGCGCCACATTTCCGCGCCAGCTGGCGGGGCAACAAACGCCATTTCCGCCAGCTGGCGGGGCGGAAATCCCTCCGGCGTCGGCCTAGCCCCTCAATGTTGCGGCTCGGCCCCCAAAGATGCGGGGCATTCTGCACCTTTGGGCCGGTGCGATGCCCGTCTGATTGGCGCCGTGTTTGGTGCCAGTCGGTGGACATTGCGTCGTTGGGGGAGAATTTCGCCCCTGATATCTCCCTGAGAGAGCGAGGGGGCTGAGAGACACCAGTCAGTGTACAGATATCTCCCTGAGAGAGAGAGGGGACTGAGAGACACCAGTCAGTGTACAGATATCTCCCTGAGAGAGAGAGTGGGGTCTGAGAGACACCAGTCAGTGTACAGATATCTCCCTGAGAGAGAGAGGGGACTGAGAGACACCAGTCAGTGTACAGATATCTCCCTGAGAGAGAGGGGACTGAGAGACACCAGTCAGTGTACAGATATCTCCCTGTGAGAGAGGGGACTGAGAGACACCAGTCAGTGTACAGATATCTCCCTGAGAGAGAGTGGGGGGGGGGACTGAGAGACACCAGTCAGTGTACAGATATCTCCCTGTGAGAGAGGGGACTGAGAGACACCAGTCCGTGTACAGATATCCCCCTGTGAGAGAGGGGACTGAGAGACACCAGTCAGTGTACAGATATCTCCCTGAGGGAGAGGGGACTGAGAGACACCAGCCAGTGTACATATATCTCCCTGAGAGAGAGACGGGACTGAGAAGCACCAGTCAGTGGACAGATATCTCCCTGAGAGAGAGGGGGGGTGGGACTGAGAGACACCAGTCAGTGTACAGATATCTCCCTGAGAGAGAGAGGGGACTGAGAGACACCAGTCAGTGTACAGATATCTCCCTGAGAGAGAGAGGGGACTGAGAAACACCAGTCAGTGTACAGATATCTCCCTGTGAGAGAGAGGGGACTGAGAGACACCAGTCAGTGTACAGATATCTCCCTGAGAGAGAGGGGACTGAGAGACACCAGTCAGTGTACAGATATCTCCCTGAGAGTGAGAGGGGACTGAGAGACACCAGTCAGTGTAGAGATATCTCCCTGAGAGAGACGGGGGGACAAGAGACATCAGTCAGAGTACAGATATCTCCCTGAGAGAGAGAGGGGACTGAGACGCCACTCAGTGTACAGATATCTCCCTGAGAGAGAGGGGACTGAGAGACACCAGTCAGTGTACAGATATCTCCCTGAGAGAGACGGGGGGACTGAGAGACATCAGTCAGAGTACAGATATCACCCTGAGAGAGAGAGGGGACTGAGACGCCACTCAGTGTACAGATATCTCCCTGAGAGTCAGAGGGGACTGAGAGACACCAGTCAGTGTACAGATATCTCCCTGAGAGAGAGAGGGGACTGAGAGACACCAGTCAGTGTCCAGATATCTCCCTGAGAGAGAGAGGGGACTGAGAGACACCAGTCAGTGTACAGATATCTCCCTGGGAGAGAGGGGACTGAGAGACACCAGTCAGTGTACAGATATCTCCCTGAGAGAGAGAGGGGACTGAGAGACACCAGTCAGTGTACAAATATCTCCCTGAGAGAGAGGGGGGACTGAGAGACGCCAGTCAGTGTACAGATTCTCCTTGAGAGAGAAAGGGGACTGAGAGACACTAGTCAGTGTACAGATATCTCCCTGGGAGAGAGGGGACTGAGAGACACCAGTCAGTGTACAGATATCTCCCTGAGAGGGAGGGAGGACTGAGAGACACAAGTCAGTGTACAGATATCTTCCTGAGAGAGAGGAGACTGAGAGACACCAGTCAGTGTACAGATATCTCCCTGAGAGAGAGAGGGGACTGAGAGACACCAGTCAGTGCACAGATATCTCCCTGGGAGAGAGGGGACTGAGAAACACCAGTCAGTGTACAGATATCTCCCTGAGAGGGAGAGGGGACTGAGAGACACCAGTCAGTGTACAGATATCTCCCTGAGAGAGAGGGGACTGAGAGACACCAGTCAGTGTACTGATTCTCCCTGAGAGAGAGGGGACTGAGAGACACCAGTCAGTGCACAGATATCTCCCTGGGAGAGAGGGGACTGAGAGACACCAGTCAGTGTACAGATATCTCCCTGAGAGGGAGAGGGGACTGAGAGACACCAGTCAGTGTACAGATATCTCCCTGAGAGAGAGGGGGGACTGAGAGACACCAGTCAGTGTACAGATATCTCCCTGAGAGAGAGGGGCGACTGAGAGACTCCAGTCAGTGTACTGATATCTCCCTGTGAGAGAGGGGACTGAGAGACCCCAGTCAGTGTACAAATATCTCCCTGTGAGAGAGGGGACTGAGAGACACCAGTCAGTGTACAGCTATCTCCCTGTGAGAGAGGGAGGGGACTGAGAGACACCAGTCAGTGTACAGATATCTCCCTGTGAGGGGGGGGGGGGGGGGGGGGGAACTGAGAGACACCAGTCAGTGTACAGATATCTCCCTGAGAGAGAGAGGGGACTGCGAGACACCAGTCAGTGTACAGATATCTCCCTGAGAGTGAGAGGGGACTGAGAGACACCAGTCAGTGTACAGATATCTCCCTGTGAGAGAGAGGGGACTGAGAGACACCAGTCAGTGTACAGATATCTCCCTGAGAGAGAGAGGGGACTGCGAGACACCAGTTAGTGTACAGATATCTCCCTGAGAGTGAGAGGGGACTGAGAGACACCAGTCAGTGTACAGATATCTCCCTGTGAGAGAGAGGGGACTGAGAGACACCAGTCAGTGTACAGATATCTCCCTGAGAGAGAGGGGACTGAGAGACACCAGTCAGTGTACAGATATCTCCCTGAGAGAGACGGGGGGACAAGAGACATCAGTCAGAGTACAGATATCTCCCTGAGAGAGAGAGGGGACTCAGAGACCCCAGTCAGTGTACAGATATCTCCCTGAGAGGGGGCGGGGGGGGACTGAGAGACACCAGTCAGTGTACAGATATCTCCCTGAGAGAGAGAGGGGACTGAGAGACACCAGTCAGTGTACAGATATATCCCTGAGAGAGAGGGGGGACTGAGAGACACCAGTCAGTGTACAGATATCTCCCTGAGAGAGAGGGGACTGAGAGACACCAGTCAGTGTACAGATATCTCCCTGAGAGAGAGGGGGGACTGAGAGACACCAGTCAGTGTACAGATATCTCCCTGAGAGAGAGGGGACTGAGAGACACCAGTCAGTGTACAGATATCTCCCTGAGAGAGAGAGAGGACTGAGAGACACCAGTCAGTGTACAGATATCTCCCTGAGAGTGAGAGGGGACTGAGAGACACCAGTCAGTGTACAGATATCTCCCTGAGAGTGAGAGGGGACTGAGAGACACCAGTCAGTGTACAGATATCTCCCTGAGAGAGAGGGGACTGAGAGACACCAGTCAGTGTACAGATATCTCCCTGAGAGAGAGGGGACTGAGAGACACCAGTCAGTGTACAGATATCTCCCTGAGAGAGACGGGGGGACTGAGAGACATCAGTCAGTGTACAGATATCTCCCTGAGAGAGAGAGGGGACTGAGAGACACCAGTCAGTGTACAGATATCTCCCTGAGAGAGAGAGGGGACTGAGAGACACCAGTCAGTGTACAGATATCTCCCTGAGAGTGAGAGGGGACTGAGAGACACCACTCAGTGTACAGATATTGTGCAGACGGACTGGTCGATCGTCACTGAGGCGAGTCGTGCTTGGTCGTCGCTGGTGTCAGATGATAGGGAGCCCGGGGGGCACAGGTCCTGGAACGCTGGTGGTGCCCATGTGCCGTGGGGGTGACAAGATGGCGGCGCCTGAAGATCTTGAGGAGGACAAAATGGCGCACGTGGCGGGGTTTGAACAAGATGGCGGCGCCCATGGGCCGCACGTGTTGCTCGGAGGGTAAGATGGCGGCGGCCACTAGCAGCGCTTGGGCTGAAGGGGCGAAGATGGCGGCGCTCATTGGCCGCGCGTGGTCCGGGGAGGTGAAGATGGCGGCGCCCATTGTCCGTAAACGAGGGGAGTGGGGGCAATAGCAGCGACTGCACGGGCCTGGCACACCGCGGCGAAGTGCCCCTTCTAACCACAAGCCTTACAAAGGGCAGCGTGGGCCGGGTAGCATTGGCGAGGATGTTTCTGCTGGCTGCAAAAGTAGCATCGGGGACCCCCGGGGTGTGCGGGCTGGTGCGTGGCGCAGGCGTACTGGCTGGGTATGACCCCCGCTGGGGCGGCCGTCTGTGGGGTCCACAATGCGTAGAAGGGGTGGGCCGCGCGGCTGGGGGTGTAGGCCTGAATGTTGCGCGAGGCGACAGTCATAGAGAGCGCTAGTTTCTTTGTCTCTGCTAGGTCGAGCGTGGCCCCTTCTAACAGTCGCTGGCGTATGAGGTCCGACCCAATCCCCGTAACAAACGCGTCCCGCATAAGGAGGTTTGAATGTTCAGTGGCCGTAACGGCCTGACAGTCACAGTCCCGGATCAATGGGATTAGGGCCCGCCAGAAGTCTTCTATGGACTCACCAGGGAGTTGCGAGCGAGTGGCGAGTACGTGCCTGGGGAAGAGCGTGTTCGTCTTCTGAGCGTAATTCTCCTTGAGAAGCGTCAAAGCTTCGGCGTAGTTCGGGGCGTCCTGGATCAGCGGAAAGACTCTGGAGCTCAACCTCGAGTACAGGATCTGTATCTTCTGAGCCTCCGGAACAGGGGTGGTTGCTGAGTTGATATAGGCCTCGAAGCAAGCTAGCCAGTGATTAAAGTCCTTTTTGGCGTCGCTTGAATGTGGATCCAGCTGCAGGTGACCCGGTTTGATACGGAGGTCCATCTTTTGAAAATCTTAGAGCAATAAATTGATGCACGATCAATTGCACAAAGACTTGAGTTGGGTACAACTGAGGCTTTATTGCTCTAAGATGTGTGGCCTCCCACAGCAGTTGGCGAAATGAAATGGCTGCAGCATGGAGGACACACATATTTATACTCCGCCTACTGGGAGGAGCCAGCAGGCAGGGACTACCAACGTACCTGTAGTACAGGTCCTACCATACATCAGTGGTTTACCACAAACGCATTGCCGGTGGAGGTGGTAGAGGCGGGCACGATAGCGTCATTTAAGATGTATCTAGACAGATACATGAATGGGCAGGGAGCAGAGGGATACAGATCCTTAGAAAATAGGCGACAGTTTTAGATAGAGGATCTGGATCGGCGCAGGCTTGGAGGGCCGAAGGGCCTGTTCCTATGCTGTAATTTTTCTTTGTTCTTTGCTCTTTGTTCAATGCGCCGAGCACTATACTCGCGAATGACAATTTGGCTTGTCTTGCGCAGGCAAGACACAGAATTAGTCAAACAGCTTGTGAGGACACAGTGAGCTTGAGACTTGTGGAGATACAAGGGGTGGAGGGAGGGGGGTGGGGTGGAGGGTGTAGAGAGAAGAAAGAGATTCTTCTGTCTCCTGACAGGTTTCCCTGAGCTCTGGCCCACACTCTTTGCGGTCTCTGTCTCCACATGCCTCCGACAGGAGAATAAGCTACTTACATAAACATGTATTATCTTGTCTGCTCGCTCAGTAATCCCCAGTGCTCCGGTGGGGGGGGTTCCTCAGTAGTGAGCTCTTTGAGAGGGTCGTGCAGACTTGATGGGCTAATTTACCTCCTTCTGCACTCTAGGTATCTAGGCCGGTTTAGCTCAGTTGGCTGGACGGCTGGATCGTGATGCAGAACGAGGCCAACAGCCGTAGGTTCGATTCCCATGGCTGAGGCTATTCACAAAGACCCCGCCTTCTCAACCTCGCCCCTCGCCTGAGGTGTGGTGAACCTCAGTTTAAATCACCACCATTCAGCTCTCTCCCTCAAAGGGGAAATTAGCCTATGGTCATCTGGGACTATGGTGACTTTACCTTACCTCACACAGTGCGGTGCTCCCTCAGCACTGACCCTCCGACAGTGCGGCACTCACTCAGCACTGACCCTCCGACAGTGTGGCACTCCCTCAGCACTGACCCTCCGACAGTGCGGTGCTCCCTCAGCACTGACCCTCCGACGGTGCGGCGCTCCCTCAGCACTGACCCTCCGACAGTGCGGCGCTCCCTCGGCACGGACCCTCCGATAGCGCGGCGCTCCCTCGGCACTAACTGAGGGAGTGCTGCACTGCCGGGCGTGCTGTATTTTGGGTTCAGATGTAAACCCGAGGCCCAGGTCTGCCCTCTCAAGCAAACACGAATGTTCCTGCTATTTGGGAAAGTCAGAGGGATTATTCTACCACATGTCCTGGGGGCAAAGTCCCAGAATATCGCTGGGGGAAAAAAAAGGGTGATTATCACTTTGCTGTCAGTGGGATCTGCCATGGCGGCTGCATTTCAGGAGAGCATTCCCCTTGCGCTCAATCGCTTCGGAGTGCCACGCGGGTCGCTGAAGGTTGCGCGGGAACGCAGGCCTGTGTTTGATCACTTGGATGGCTCCCTGGTGTAAAAGGCGCTCAGAGATCGTCATTTGATTCGGTCACTGTCAGGAGGATTTGCGGCCTGTGGGTGTTCTGTCGAACCGCCCGTGACTGAGATGCTTCTCGCTGAAGCTGTGAGTACCTGTCCCGGCAGGAAGGCTTGATCGGGATTCTTTGCTGTTCTCTCTGTCGAGGATTAGAGTTGCGACAGACCTGCTTTTCTGAGAGGCACCCCAGCCAAGGAAGATGTGATTGCACCCCCGGATTGTTGAGTGAGAAAGCTAGCTCTCTCCCCGCATCCCCCCCCACACTCCATTACACCATTAACTGTTCAGATATGCAGGGGCCTGTAGAGAAACTGTGTCCACATATTTATACATACACACACCAACTCACACACAAACACACACACTCAGTCACACACACCAACTCACACACACACAGATTCACTCACACACACAGACTCACTCACACACACACAGACTCACTCACTCACACTCACACAGATTCACTCACTCACACACACACAGACTCACTCACACACACACACAGACTCACTTACTCACACACACACAGACTCACTCACACACACACACAGACTCACTCACTCACACTCACACAGATTCACTCACTCACACACACACAGACTCACTTACTCACACACACACAGACTCACTCACTCACACACACACAGACTCACTCACACACACACACAGACTCACTTACTCACACACACACAGATTCACTCACACACACAGACTCACTCACACACAGACTCACTCACTCACACACAGATTCACTCACACACACAGACTCACTCACTCACACACACACAAACTCACACACGAAAACTCATCGAAAAACACAAACTCACCGACACACACACAAACCCACTTACAAACTGTTGCTAATTGTGTTTCTCTTAATTTGGCTCTGAAAATGGCGGCCAATATGGTCGCCTTCCTTAATTCTAATTACGTTTGCTCAAGAGTCGCCAGGTATCTTTGACACCGCCACAAGTTTCAAAACCGAATACTGATCTGATACACAATCAATTGCGCAAAGACTAAAGTTGGGTACAACTGTGGCTTTATTCCAGTCAGATGCGTGGCCTCCTGCTGCAGCTGGCGAAATGGCAGGGCACTGGAGGTCATGCATATTTATTGTTCTCCCTGGGCGGAGTCAGCCGGTAGGAGCTACCGGCGAACCTGTAGTGCAGGTCCTACCTTACATCTCCCATTACATTAGTTCACCACATTCACCCCCTGTTAAAAATGAGTCTGGCGGGGGTGACGTGAAACTATATACAATTAGTGGAATTATGTACAGTGGTAGGGAAAGAAAAGTCCATGTTGATGGTCCGGAGTCCGTCAAAGGTTCAGCCGGTCCAGTGCTTTGGTGCTTCGTTGGGAGCGGCGTAACGGTGGCGGCGAAGTCGGTGCTGGCGGTGGTGGAGGTGGCACCGATGGCGTTGGTGGCGGTGCTGATGCTGGCCAGTCATTGGGGAAGTCCTCTTCGTCCTCTTGTGCGGAAAAGGGGAGGGGGGGTGGTCTGGTGGGGTGAATATTGGCGGCGCGGTGGGAGGTGGGGGGGGGGGGGTGTTGGGGTGGAACCTGACGGTGCCAGGTCCCTGAGTGTGACAGTATCTTGGCGGCCGTCGGGGAACTCAACGTAGGCATATTGAGGGTTGGCGTGGAGCAGGTGAACCCTGTCCACCAAGGGGACCGCCTTGTGGAGTCGGACGTGCCTACGGAGAAGGACCGGTCCTGGAGCAGCGAGCCAAGTCGGGAGCGACACACCAGATGTGGACTTCCTGGGGAAGATAAAAACACGTTCATGGGGTGTGTTATTAGTGGTGGTGCACAATAGTGACTGGATGGAGTGCAGAGCATCAGGGAGGGCCTCTTGCCAGTGAGAGACTGGGAGGTTCCTGGACCGTAGGGCCAGCTGGACAGCCCTCCAAACCGTCCCATTCTCCCGTTCTACTTGCCCGTTTCCCCGGGGGCTGTAGCTGGTCGTCCTGCTGGAGGCTATACCCCTGCTGAGCAGGAATTGACGCAGCTCATTGCTCATGAATGAGGATCCCCTGTCACTGAGGATGTAGGCGGGGAAACCGAACAGAGCGAAGGTGGTGCTGAGGGCCTTGATGACGGTGGCCGACGTTATATCGGGGCACGGGATGGCGAAGGGGAATCTGGAGTACTCATCAACCGCACTGAGAATGTACATGTTACGGTCGGTGGAGGGGAGGGGCCCTTTGAAACCCACGCTGAGGCGTTCAAAGGGGTGGGAAGCCTTCACCAGGCACGCACGGTCCGGCCGGTAGAAGTGCGGCTCGCACTCCGCACAGACCTTGCAGTCCCTGGTGACTGTCCTTATGTCCTCGACGGAGTAGGGCAGGTTGCGAGCTTTGAGCAGATGGTACAATCGAGTGACCCCCGGGTGACAAAGGCTGTCGTGCAGGCACATGTACCTCGGGAGAGGGCGTCTGGGGGCTCGCTGAGTTTACCGGGGCGATACAAGATCTCGTAATTATAGGTGGAGAGATCGATTCTCCACCGCAAGATTTTATCATTTTTGATCTTGCCCCGCTGTGTGTTATTGAACATGAAGGCTACCAACCGTTGGTCCGTAAGGAGAGTGAATCTCTTATCGGCCAGGGAATGCCACAATGCCGCACAGCTTCAACGATAGCTTGGGCCTCCTTCTCGACGGATGAGTGTCGAATTTCAGAGGCATGAAGGGTGCAGGAAAAGAATGCCACGGTCTGCATGCCTGGTTTAGAGTGGCGGCAAGGGCGATGTTTGAAGCGTCGCTTTCTACTTGGAAAGGTAATGACTCGTCCACTGCGCGCATCCCGGCCTTGGCGATGTCTGCTCTGATGCGGGCGAAAGTGTGTTGTGCCTCGGCCGCGAGGGGGAATTGGGTGGACTGAATGAGTGGGCGGGCCTTGTCCGCATAGTTTGGGACCCACTGAGCGTAATAGGAAAACATCCCCAGGCAGTGTTTGAGGGCCTTGGGGCAATGGGGGAGGGGAAGTTCCATGAGAGGGCGCATGCGCTCAGGGTCGGGCCTGAGAAGTCCGTTTTGGACTTGTAGCGCAGAATGACTTACGAGAGAGACGAGTAGAGATGAAGTCGATGAGGCTTTATTAAGCGAGACTTGTCCCCAGCAGTTCAGCAACAGAATGGAGCGGCGGGGAGAAGCTTGGGTTCTTATACTCCGCCTTCAGGGCGGAGCCAGGAGTCAACAGCCAACCAGGACCCGGGATCTGTCAGCCAATAGCATCACGGCTTCACAGTCCCACATGACCCCTAATACATACTACCACATTCACCCCTTGTTAAAAATGAACCCGGCGGGGTGGTGGTTCGCATGGTGGTAGGGGTTTACAAGGCTGGTCCTGGGAGGAAAATTTCGGGCAGGTCATTACAGTTTTCGCCCTACACTGGGCTATGTACAAGGTTCGTGAAACTATTTACAATATTAGTAAGAGAACATTTTTTTGTTACAGTCCAACAACATTCTTGGTGTCACGCCGATGCCACGAGTCGAGCGGGCGGTCTGGTCTTCCTCGTCGATCGCCTCAGCCCCGGTGGTGGTGTAGGTGCTTGTTCCGGCGTTGTCGCCTCCGGGAGCATTTCGGTGTTTGTTCCTGTTTCACTCCTGGGCGGACACGGGAGGAGGACCGATCCTCCCGGGAACGGGGTGGTTGCGGGGTGCGCCGGTGGCAGGGAGGGGGTGATCAGTGTTGGGGGGGGGGTGCGTGTTGCCGGCGGGCGCCAGGTCTCGCAGGGAGACCGTGTCCTGTCGGCCGTCGGGGTACGCCACGTAGGCGTACTGCGGGTTCGTGTGGAGGAGGTGAACCCTCTCGACCAACGGGTCCGACTTGTGCGCCCGCACATGTTTCCGGAGCAAGATGGGTCCTGGGGCCGCCAGCCAGGTCGGCAGCAACGTTCCGGAGGAGGACTTCCTGGGGAAGACAAGGAGGCGCTCATGAGGCGTTTGGTTAGTGGTGGTACACAGCAGCGACCGGATGGAGTGGAGAGCGTCCGGGAGGACCTCCTGCCACCGGGAAACTGGGAGATCCCTGGACCGTAGGGCCAGTAGCACGGTCTTCCAGACCGTGCCGTTCTCCCTCTCTACTTGCCCGTTCCCCCGGGGGTTGTAGCTGGTCGTCCTGCTCGAGGCTATGCCCTTGCTGAGCAGGAACTGGCGCAGCTCGTCACTCATGAAGGAGGACCCCCTGTCGCTATGGATATATGCGGGGCAACCGAACAGTTTGAATATGGTGCCAAGGGCTTTAATGACTGTGGCCGCTGTCATGTCGGGGCAGGGGATGGCGAAGGGGAAATGGGAGTACTCGTCCACCACGTTCAGGAAGTATGTGTTGCAGTCGGTGGAGGGGAGGGGCCCTTTGAAATCCAGAATGAGGCGTTCAAAGGGGCGGGAAGCCTTGATCAGGTGCGCTCTATCCGGCCTGAAAAAGTGCGGTTTGCACTCCGCGCAGATGTGGCAGTTCCTGGTGACTGTACGGACCTCCTCCACAGAGTAGGGGAGGTTGCGGGACTTTATAAAATGGTAGAACCGAATGACCCCCGGGTGGCGGAGGTCCTCGTGGAGGGTTTGGAGACTGTCTATTTGTGCGTTGGCACATGTGCCGCGGGATAGGGCATCGAACGGCTCGTTCAGCTTTCCGGGACTGTACAAGATCTCGTAGTTGAAGGTGGAGAGCTCGATCCTCCACCTTAAGATCTTGTCATTTTTAATTTTGCCCCGCTGTGCATTATCGAACATGAAGGCTACCGATCGTTGATCGGTGAGGAGAGTGAATCTCCTGCCGGCCAGGTAATGCCTCCAATGTCGCACAGCTTCCACTATGGCTTGGGCTTCCTTTTCCACTGAGGAGTGGCGGATTTCTGAGGCGTGGAGGGTTCGGGAGAAAAAGGCCACGGGTCTGCCCGCTTGGTTAAGGGTGGCCGCCAGAGCTACGTCAGAGGCGTCGCTCTCGACCTGGAAGGGGAGGGACTCGTCGATGGCGCGCATCGTGGCCTTTGCGATATCCGCTTTGATGCGGCTGAAGGCCTGGCGAGCCTCTGTCGACAGGGGGAAGGTAGTGGTCTGTATTAGCGGGCGGGCCTTGTCTGCGTACTGGGGGACCCACTGGGCGTAATATGACAAGAACCCCAGGCAACGTTTCAGGGCTTTGGAGCAGTGGGGGAGGGGAAATTCCATGAGGGGGTGCATGCGTTCGGGGTCGGGGCCTATTATCCCATTGCGCACTACGTATCCCAGGATTTGTGCTAAAAACGCACTTTTCCTCATTGTATGTGAGGTTCAAGGCGTTAGCGGTCTGGAGGAATTTTTGGAGGTTGGCGTCGTGGTCCTGCTGATCGTGGCCGCAGATGGTTACATTGTCGAGATACGGGAACGTGGCCTGCAACCCGTGCTGGTCAACCATTCGATCCATCTCCCGTTGGAAGACCGAGACCCCGTTCGTGACACCAAATGGGACCCTTAGGAAGTGGTATAGACGCCCGTCTGCCTCGAAGGCTGTGTACATGCGGTCACCTGGGCGGATGGGGAGCTGGTGGTAGGCGGACTTGAGGTCCATGGTGGAGAAAACCTTATTCTGGGCAATCCGATTGACCATGTCGGATATGCGGGGGAGAGGGTACGCATCTAGCTGTGTGTACCTGTTGGTGGTCTGGCTATAGTCTATGACCATCCTTTGCTTTTCCCCGGTCATTACTACTACCACCTGGGCTCTCCAGGGACTATTGCTGGCCTGGATTATGCCTTCCTTCAGCAACCACTGGACTTCAGACCGAATAAAAATCCGGTCCTGGGCGCTGTACCGTCTGCTCCTAGTGGCGACGGGTTTGCAATCCGGGGTAAGGTTTGCAAACAAGGACGGCGGTTCAACCTTGAGAGTTGCGAGGCCGCAGACAGTGAGTGGGGGTATTGGGCCGCCGAATTGAAATGTTAGGCTCTGCAGGTTACACTGGAAATCTAATCCCAGTAATGTGGGCGCGCAGAGTTGGGGAAGGACGTAGAGCCTGTAGTTTTTAAACTCCCTCCCTTGCACTGTTAGGTTCGCGATGCAGAACCCTTTGATCTCTACGGAGTGGGATCCTGCAGCTAGGGAAATCTTTTGCGTACTTGGATGGATGGTCAGAAAACAGCGTCTTACCGTGTCTGGGTGAATTAAACTTTCGGTGCTCCCGGAGTCGATCAGGCATGATGTCTCGTGTCCGTTGATCAGCACCGTTGTTGTCGTCGTCTGGAGCGTCCGGGGCCGTGATTGATCTAGCGTCACCGAAGCCAGTCGTGGTCGTAGTATCTCGGCGTCTTCTTCGGACCCCATGGAGCCGTCGATGCTGGGGTCCTTTGTTGTCATCCAAGATGGCGGCGTCCATGAATCGCACGCGGCCGGGGGTGGACAAAATGGCCGCCCCCATGGATCGCACGTGGTCGGGGGTGGACAAAATGGCCGCCCCCATGAATCGCACGTGGCTGGGGAGTCACAAGATGGCGGCGCCCATCCTCCCCTCGTGGTGGCCGGGACCCAAAATGGCGGCGCCCGCGGGTCGCACATGGGGCGCTGGGGGGGTTGGGGAGCGTTTGGGATGCGTTGGGCTCGTTCTTCTCCGGGGATTGCGGCGACCCCTGGGACCGGCACACAGCCGCGTAATGGCCCTTCTTGCCGCAGCTTTTACAAATAGCTGCGCGGGCCGGGCAGCGCTGCCGGGGGTGTTTTGCTTGCCCGCAGAAATAGCAGCAGGCCCCCCCGGGATGATCTGGCGCTTTAACCGCGCAAGCCTGTGAGGGAGGGGGGGGGTTTGTCGCGACGGGGGTCCACGGAGCACAAGGGGCTGCCGCGCGGTCGGGGCCGTTGGCGCGGGCGTTTTGCGAGGCCACATCTAGGGAAACTGCGATGGCCCGTGCCTCTGAGAGTCCTAGCGACTCTTTTTCTAAAAGTCTTTGGCGGATTTGGGGAGAGTTCATACCTGCCACAAACGCATCGTGAATTAGCATGTCCGTGTGTTCAATCGCGTTCACCGGCGGGCAGCTGCAGCCCCGTCCCAAAATTAGCAGCGCGGCGTAGAAATCCTCTAACGATTCTCCGGGACTTTGCCGTCTCGTTGCGAGTTGGTAGCGTGCGTAGACCTGGTTCACGGGGCGAACGTAGATGCTCTTCAGTGCTGCGAGCGCCGTCGGGAAATCCTCTGCGTCTTCTATGAGAGGGTAAATTTCCGGGCTTACCCTCGAATGCAGGACCTGCATTTTCTGGTCTTCTGTGATCCGGCCGGGGGCCGTTCGGAGGTAGCCTTCAAAACAAGCTTGCCAGTGTTTAAAAACTGCTGCCGCGTTCGCTGCGTGGGGGCTGATCCGCAGGCATTCCGGGGCGATCCGGAGCTCCATAGTCCTTTAAGCTCGCTTAATAAATGGTAGCGCACAATGACTTACGAGAGAGACGAGTAGAGATGAAGTCGATGAGGCTTTATTAAGCGAGACTTGTCCCCAGCAGTTCAGCAACAGAATGGAGCGGCGGGGAGAAGCTCGGGTTCTTATACTCCGCCTTCAGGGCGCAGCCAGGAGTCAACAGCCAACCAGGACCCGGGATCTGTCAGCCAATAGCATCACGGCTTCACAGTCCCACATGACCCCTAATACATACTACCACAGGACTACATAGCCGAGAATGGCTAACCGAGTCGTGCTGAACACACACTTCTCTTTGTTGTAGGTCAGGTTGAGAAGAGTGGCAGTGCTGAGGAATTTATCGAGGTTGGCATCGTGGTCCTGCTGGTCGTGGCCGCAGATGGTGACATTATCTAAGTACGGAAAGGTGGCCCGCAAACCGTACTGGTCGACCATTCGGTCCATCTCTTTTTGGGAGACCGAGGCCCCATTTGTGACACCGAAAGGGACCCTAAGGAAGTGGTAGAGGCGACCGTCCGCCTCGAAGGCCGTGTATGGCCGGTCCAGCTTCCGGATGGGGAGCTGGTGGTAGGCGGATTTCAGGTCAATTGTTACGAAGACTGCGCAATCTGATTGACCATATCAGATATGCGTGGGAGGGGGTACGCGTCGAGCTGCGTGTACCGATTGATGGTCTGGCTGTAGTCCACGACCATCCTGTGTTTCTCCCCAGTTTTAACCACTGCCACTTGGGCTCTCCAGGGCTGTTGCTGGCCTCGATAATACCCTCCTTAAGCAGCCGTTGGACTTCGGACCTGATGAAGGTCTTGTCCTGGGTGCTGTACCGTTTGCTCCTAGTGGCAACAGGCTTGCAATCCGCAGTTAGATTGGCAAAAAGGGAGGGGGGATCGACCTTGAGGGTCGCGAGGCCGCAAACGGTAAGGGGGGGTAAGGGCCCGCCGAATTTGAGGGTGAGGCTCTGGAGGTTGCGCTGGGAGTCCAGGCCCAGCAGGAGTGCAGCGCAGAGATTAGGAAGGACATAGAGGTGGAAGTTACTAAATTCTACGCCCTGGACCGTGAGGGTGACTGTACAAAAGCCTCGGATCGGGACGGAGTGGGATCCCGGAGGCTAGGGAGATCCTTTGATTGGCAGGGTGGACCGCGAGGGAGCAGTGCCTTACCGTATCTGGGTTAACGAAGCTTTCGGTGCTCCCGGAGTCCAGCAGGCACGAGGTCGCGTGGCCGTTGATTTTAATCGCGGTGGCCAGGTTGTGCGGGCGAGATTGGCCCCGCGTCATCGAAGCGAGCTGCGGGTAGCCATCAGATGCTTCGGTGGCGAGCGTGTGCGGTTCCGATGTCGGGATGTCCGGAGACCCTGTGGGGCACAAGATGGCGGCGCCCATGGTGCGCACATTGCAGGGTCAGGACAAGATGGCGGCGCCCATGTTGCGAACATTGCGGGGTCGGGACAAGATGGCGGCGCCCATTGGTCGCACATGGACCCGTGAGGAGAAGATGGCGGCTCCCATTGTGCGTTTGGCGTGGGGGAGGGGGTGATAGCGGGCGTGATCGCAGCGACTGCGCGGGCCTGGCACACAGCCGCGAAGTGGCCCTTTTTACTGCAGGCTTTACAAACGGCAGTGCGGGCCGGGCAGTGTTAGCGGGGATGCCTCTGCTGACCGCAGAAGTAGCAGCGGGGATCCCCGGGGTGCGCGGATCGGCGTGCGGCGCAGGCGTATTGGGAAGGCAGGGCCCCGGCTGAGGAGGTCGTCGGTGGCGTCCAGGAGGGGTAGGAAGGAGTAGAAGGGTGGGCAGCGCGGCGGGAG
Source organism: Scyliorhinus torazame (assembly GCF_047496885.1). Taxonomy (NCBI): domain Eukaryota; kingdom Metazoa; phylum Chordata; class Chondrichthyes; order Carcharhiniformes; family Scyliorhinidae; genus Scyliorhinus; species Scyliorhinus torazame. The sequence continues at coordinate 24,269,631 of NC_092728.1, forward strand.
GGGTACAATTGTACGTTACAGGATGCGACCGTCATGGAGAGCGCCAAGGTTTTCGTCTCCGCCAGTTCGAGCGCGTCCCTTTCCAGCAATCGTTCTCGGATGCGGTCCAACGCAATCCCCGTCACGAAGCCATCGCCCATGAGGAGATTCGCGTGTTCGGCGGCCGTGACGGCCTGACAGTCCCAGTCCCGGACAAGTGGAATTAGGGCCCACCAGAAGTCTTCAATGGACTCACCAGGTAGTTGCAAGCGGGTGGCAAATACATGCCTGGCGAAGAGCGTGTTCGTCTTCTGCGCGTAGTGTTCCTTAGGAGTTCCATTGCTTTTGTGTAATTCGTGGCGTCTTGGATCAACGGGAACACGCTGGAGCTGAGTCTGGAGTACAGGACGTTTATCTTCTGAGCCTCCGTTGCCACGGAGTCCGCAGCCTTGATGTAGGCCTCAAAACATGCTAGCCAGTGAGTAATGTCTTTTTTGGATTTCGGCGGCAGTGGTGCGCAGGGTCCTCTGGGAGGTGAGTAGCGACTTTAAAACCACTTACCTTTACAGGGGCAGCCCTTTGGATTTCGGCGGCAGCGGTGCGCAGGGGCCCTCTGGGAGGTGAGTAGCGACTTTAAAACCACTTACCTTTACAGGAGCAGCCCTTTGGATTTCAGCGGCAGCGGTGCGCAGGGGCCCTCTGGGAGGTGAGTACTTACTTTAAAAAGCCTTGCCTTTACAGGAGCAGCCCTTTGGATTTCGGCGGCAGCGGTGCGCAGGGGCCTTCTGGGAGGTGAGTACTTACTTTAAAAGCCTTACCTTTACAGGAGCAGCCCTTCGGATTTCGGCGGCAGCGGTGCGCAGGGGCCCTCTGGGAGGTGAGTACTTACTTTAACAAGCCTTACCTGGTCCCGTGTCTGTTCTTCTTTTCTGTTTTATTTGTTTTAATATAAGGCGGGAGCCGGAAGTTCGACCTGCGGACCTCTGGGAAGTCCCCCCCCACAACCAATAAATTCTGGTGGAGAGGAAACCCGAGACACTACACGTGTAGTGTCTCCCACCCGCCCTCCTCCTCTAACCTAATAATAAGACCCATTGGTGTAAGGTAAGTGCCATATTATATTATTATTATATTATTAGCATTGTGCAGGTCAAGGTTCGGAGGTGGAGGAGCAGTCTCTGTCAGCGAGAGAACCTGAGAACATCTAAGACACTCAGAAGGTAAGAAGGTAAGTAAGTGATTTTTGCTTATTTTTACTTTTATACCTTTTTTCAAATTGTGTGTGTCGGGGGGAAACTGAAGTGACATCACAGAAAAGCTGTGGCCAGAGTGGCTGGTTGGGATTCTACCCTAAATTTTAAAAAAATTTGAGTATTTGGTAACTAATTAAACATAATAACTTAATTATAATTTAGAGGGATATCTAAGCCAGAGATCGGAGAGTATTATAGTTAGCTATCGCATTTCTATTAGAAATCTAGTGCTAGGAAACAGATAGTTGACAGTAACTTTGAAATTTTTATAAAAATATTTTTTTAAAAAAGACAAATTTTAATTTTAATTAATTGACGCAATGTCAGTTAGAGGGGTGCTGTGCTCTGACTGTGAGATGTGGCAGGTCCGGGAGGCTTCCAGTGTCCCGGATGGCTTCATCTGCAGAAAGTGCACCCAACTGGAGCTCCTCACAGACCGCATGGTTCGGTTGGAGCAGCAATTGGATGCACTTAGGAGCATGCAGGTGGCGGAAAGCATCATAGATCGCAGTTATGTAAATGTGGTCACACCCAAGGTGCAGGCAGAGAAATGGGTGACCACCAGAAAGGGCAGGCAGTCAGTGCAGGAATCCCCTGTGGTTGTCCCCCTCTCGAACAGATATACCCCTTTGGATACTGTCGGGGGGGGTAGCCTATCAGGGGAAAACAGCAGCAGCCAGAGCAGTGGCACCACGGCTGGCTCTGATGTTCAGAAGGGAGGGTCAAAGCGCAGAAGAGTAATAGTAATAGGGGACTCTATAGTCAGGGGCACAGACAGGCGCTTCTGTGGACGTGAAAGAGACTCCAGGATGGTATGTTGCCTCCCTGGTGCCAGGGTCCAGGATGTCTCCGAACGGGTAGAGGGAATCCTGAAGGGGGAGGGCAAACAGGCAGAGGTCGTTGTACATATTGGTACTAACGACATAGGCAGGAAGGGGCATGAGGTCCTGCAGCAGGAGTTCAGGGAGCTAGGCAGAAAGTTAAAAGACAGGACCTCGAGGATTGTAATCTCGGGATTACTCCCTGTGCCACGTGCCAGTGAGGCTAGAAATAGGAAGATAGAGCAGATAAACACGTGGCTAAACAGCTGGTGTAGGAGGGAGGGTTTCCATTATCTGGACCACTGGGAGCTCTTCCGGGGCAGGTGTGACCTGTATAAGAAGGATGGGTTGCATCTAAACCGGAGAGGCATAAATATCCTGGCCGCGAGGTTTGCTAGTGTCACACGGGAGGGTTTAAACTAGTATGGCAGGGGGGTGGGCACGGGAGCAATAGGTCAGAAGGTGAGAGCATTGAGGGAGAACTAGGGAATAGGGACAGTGTGGCTCTGAGGCAGAGCAGACGGGGAGAAGCTGCTGAACACAGCGGGTCTGGTGGCCTGAAGTACATATGTTTTAATGCAAGGAGCATTACGGGTAAGGCAGATGAACTTAGAGCTTGGATTAGTACTTGGAACTATGATGTTGTTGCCATTACAGAGACCTGGTTGAGGGAAGGGCAGGATTGGCAGCTAAACGTTCCAGGATTTAGATGTTTCAGGCGGGATAGAGGGGGATGTAAAAGGGGAGGCGGAGTTGCGCTACTTGTTCAGGAGAATATCACAGCTGTACTGCGAGAGGACACCTCAGAGGGCAGTGAGGCTATATGGGTAAGGATCAGGAATAAGAAGGGTGCAGTCACAATGTTGGGGGTATACTACAGGCCTCCCAACAGCCAGCGGGAGATAGAGGAGCAGATAGGTAGACAGATTTTGGAAAAGAGTAAAAACAACAGGGTTGTGGTGATGGGAGACTTCAACTTCCCCAATATTGACTGGGACTCACTTAGTGCCAGGGGCTTAGACGGGGCGGAGTTTGTAAGGAGCATCCAGGAGGGCTTCTTAAAACAATATGTAGACAGTCCAACTAGGGAAGGGGCGGTACTGGACCTGGTATTGGGGAACGAGCCCGGCCAGGTGGTAGATGTTTCAGTAGGGGAGCATTTCGGTAACAGTGACCACAATTCAGTAAGTTTTAAAGTACTGGTGGACAAGGATAAGAGTGGTCCGAGGACAAATGTGCTAAATTGGGGGAAGGCTAATTATAACAATATTAGGCGGGAACTGAAGAACATAGATTGGGGGCGGATGTTTGAGGGCAAATCAACATCTGACATGTGGGAGGCTTTCAAGTGGCAGTTGAAAGGAATATAGGACCGGCACCGTGGCTGGCTCTGCTGCACAGAAGGGCGGGAAAAAGAGTGGTAGAGCTATAGTGATAGGGGATTCAATTGTAAGGGGAATAGACAGGCGTTTCTGCGGACGCAAACGAGAATCCAGGTTGGTATGTTGCCTCCCTGGTGCAAGGGTCAAGGATGTCTCGGAGCGGCTGCAGGGCATTCTGGAGGGGGAGGGTGAACAGCCAGCTGTCGTGGTGCATATAGGCACCAACGATATAGGTAAAAAACGGGATGAGGTCCTACAAGCTGAATTTAGGGAGTTAGGAGTTAAACTAAAAAGTAGGACCTCAAAGGTAGTAATCTCAGGATTGCTACCAGTGCCACGTGATAGTCAGAGTAGGAATGACAGGATAGCTAGGATGAATACGTGGCTTGAGAGATGGTGCAAGAGGGAGGGTTTCAAATTCCTGGGACATTGGGACCGATTCTGGGGGAGTTGGGACCTGTACAAATCGGACGGTCTGCATCTGGGTGGGACCGGAACCAATGTTCTCGGGGGGGGGTGTTTGCTAGTGCAGTTGGGGAGGGTTTAAACTAATGTGCCAGGGGGATGGGAACCGATGTAGGAAGTCAGTGGGGAGAGAAACAAAAGGCAGGAAGGGAGAGTGTGTAAAGCATGACCAGAGAAAGCAGGGCAGAGAGCAAGGAAGGTCTACATTAAACTGCATTTATTTCAATGCAAGTGGCCTGACGGGCAAAGCAGATGAACTCAGGGCATGGATGGGCACATGGGACTGGGATATTATAGCTATGACTGAAACATGGCTAAGGGAGGGGCAGGACTGGCAGCTCAATGTTCCGGGGTACAGATGCTATAGAAAGGATAGAACAGGAGGTAAGAGAGGAGGGGGAGTGGCATTTTTGATTAGGGAGAACATCACAGCAGTACTTAGAGGGGATATATCCGAGGGTTCGCCCACTTAGTCTATATGGGTGGAACTGAAAAATAAGAAGGGAGAGATTACCATGGTAGGACTGTACTACAGGCCCCCAAATAGTCAGCGGGAAATTGAGGAGCAAATATGTAAGGAGATTACAGATAGCTGCAAGAATAATAGGGTGGTAGTAGTAGGGGACTTTAACTTTCCCAACATTGACTGGGACAGCCATAGCATTAGGGGCTTGGATGGAGGGAAATTTGTTGAGTGTATTCAGGAGGAATTTCTCATTCAGTATGTGGATGGACCGACTAGAGAGGGGGCAAAACTTGAACTCGTCTTGGGAAATAAGGAAGGGCAAGTGACAGAAGTGCTAGTGAGGGATCACTTTGGGACAAGTGACCATAATTCCATTAGTTTTAAGATAGCTATGGAGAATGATAGGTCTGGCCCAAGAGTTAAAATTCTTAATTGGGGCAAGGCCAATTTTGATGGTATCAGACAGGAACTTGCAGAGGTAGATTGGGGGAGACTATTGGCAGACAAAGGGACGGCTGGTAAATGGGAGGCTTTTAAAAATGTATTAACCAGGGTGCAGGGTAAGCACATTCCCTTTAGAGTGAAGGGCAAGGCTGGTAGAAGTAGGGAACCCTGGATGACTCGAGATATTGAGACTCTGGTCAAAAAGAAGAAGGAGGCATATGACGTACATAAGCAACTGGGATCAAGTCGATCCCTTGAAGAGTATAGAGATTGTCGAAATAGAGTTAAGAGGGAAATCAGGAGGGCAAAAAGGGGACATGAAATTGCTTTGGCAAATAATGCAAGGGAGAATCCAAAGAGATTCTACAGATACATAAAGGGGAAAAGAGTAACTAGGGACAGAGTAGGGCCTCTTAAGGATCAACAAGGGCATCTATGTGCAGAGCCACAAGAGTTGGGTGAGATCCTGAATGAATATTTCTCATCGGTATTCACGGTGGAGAAAGGCATGGATGTTAGGAAACTAAGGGAAATAAATAGTGATGTCTTGAGAAGTGTGCATATTACAGAGGAGGAGGTGCTGGAAGTCTTAAAGCGCATCAAGGTAGATAAATCCCCGGGACCTGATGAAATGTATCCCAGGATGTTGTGGGAGGCTAGGGAGGAAATTGCGGGTCCCCTAACCGAGATATTTGAATCATCGGCAGCCACAGGTGAGGTGCCTGAAGATTGGAGAGTGGCGAATGTTGTGCCCTTGTTTAAGAAGGGCAGCAGGGAAAAGCCGGGGAACTACAGACCGGTGAGCCTAACGTCTGTAGTAGGTAAGTTGCTAGAAGGTATTCTGAGAGACAGGATCTACAAGCATTTAGAGAGGCAAGGACTGATTCGGTGCAGTCAGCATGGCTTTGTGCGTGGAAAATCATGTCTCACAAATTTGATTGAGTTTTTTGAGGGAGTGACCAAGAAGGTAGATGAGGGCAGTGCAGTAGACGTTGTCTACATGGACTTTAGCAAAGCCTTTGACAAGGTACCGCATGGTAGGTTGTTGCAGAAGGTTAAAGCTCACGGGATCCAGGGTGAGGTTGCCAATTGGATTCAAAAATGGCTGGACGACAGAAGGCAGAGGGTGGTTGTAGAGGGTTGTTTTTCAAACTGGAGGCCCGTGACCAGTGGTGTGCCTCAGGGATCGGTGCTGGGTCCACTGTTATTTGTGATTTATATTAATGATTTGGATGAGAATTTAGGAGGCATGGTTAGTAAGTTTGCAGATGACACCAAGATTGGTGGCACAGTGGATAGTGAAGAAGGTTATCTAGGATTGCAACGGGATCTTGATCAATTAGGCCAGTGGGCCGACGAATGGCAGATGGAGTTTAATTTAGATAAATGTGAGGTGATGCATTTTGGCAGATCGAATCAGGCCAGGACCTACTCAGTTAATGGTATGGCGTTGGGGAGAGTTATAGAACAAAGAGATCTAGGAGTACAGGTTCATAGCTCCTTGAAGGTGGAGTCGCAGGTGGACAGGGTGGTGAAGAAGGCATTCGGCATGCTTGGTTTCATTGGTCAGAACATTGAATATAGGAGTTGGGACGTCTTGTTGAAGTTGTACAAGACATTGGTACGGCCACACTTGGAATACTGTGTGCAGTTCTGGTCACCCTATTATAGAAAGGATATTATTAAACTAGAAAGAGTGCAGAAAAGATTTACTAGGATGTTGCCGGGACTTGATGGTTTGAGTTATAAGGAGAGACTGGATAGACTGGGACTTTTTTCCCTGGAGCGTAGGAGGCTTAGGGTGATCTTATAGAGGTCTATAAAATAATGAGGGGCATAGATAAGGTAGATAGTCAACATCTTTTCCCAAAGGTAGGGGAGTCTAAAACTAGAGGGCATAGGTTTAAGGTGAGAGGGGAGAGATTCAGAAGGGCCCAGAGGGGCAATTTCTTCACTCAGAGGGTAGTGAGTGTCTGGAATGGGCTGCCAGAGGTAGTAGTAGAGGCGGGTCTTTCAAAAAGCATTTAGATAGTTACATGGGTAAGATGGGTATAGAGGGTTATGGGCCAAGTGCGGGCAACTGGGACTAGCTTAATGGTAAAAACTGGGCGGCATGGACTGGTTGGGCCGAAGGGCCTGTTTCCATGCTGTAAACTTCTATGATTCTATGATTCTATGTTCCTGTGAGGAAGAAAGATAAATACAGCAATTTTCGGGAACCTTGGATGACGAGTGATATTGTAGGCCTCGTCAAAAAGATAAAGGAGGCATTTGTCAGGGCTAAAAGGCTGGGAACAGACAAAGCCTGCGTGGAATATAAGGAAAGTAGGAAGGAACTTAAGCAAGGAGTCAGGAGGGCTAGAAGGGGTCACGAAAAGTCATTGGCAAATAGGGTTAAGGAAAATCCCAAGGCTTTTTACACGTACATAAAAAGCAAGAGGGTAGCCAGGGAAAGGGTTGGCCCACTGAAGGATAGGCAAGGGAATCTATGTGTGGAGCCAGAGGAAATGGGCAAGGTACTAAATGAATACTTTGCATCAGTATTCACCAAAGAGAAGGAATTGGTAGATGTTGAGTCTGGAGAAGGTGTAGATAGCCTGGGTCACATTGTGATCCAAAAAGACGAGGTGTTGGGTGTCTTAAAAAATATTAAGGTAGATAAGTCCCCAGGGCCTGATGGGATCTACCCCAGAATACTGAAGGAGGCTGGAGAGGAAATTGCTGAGGCCTTGACAGAAATCTTTGGATCCTCGCTGTCTTCAGGGGATGTCCCGGAGGACTGGAGAATAGCCAATGTTGTTCCTCTGTTTAAGAAGGGTAGCAAGGATAATCCCGGGAACTACAGGCCGGTGAGCCTTACTTCAGTGGTAGGGAAATTACTGGAGAGAATTCTTCGAGACATGATCTACTCCCATTTGGAAGCAAATGGACGTATTAGTGAGAGGCAGCACGGTTTTGTGAAGGGGAGGTCGTGTCTCACTAACTTGATAGAGTTTTTCGAGGAGGTCACAAAGATGATTGATGCAGGTAGGGCAGTAGATGTTGTCTATATGGACTTCAGTAAGGCCTTTGACAAGGTCCCTCATGGTAGACTAATACAAAAGGTGAAGTCACACGGGATCAGGGGTGAGCTGGCAAGGTGGATACAGAACTGGCTAGGCCATAGAAGGCAGAGAGTAGCAATGGAGGGATGCTTTTCTAATTGGAGGGCTGTGACCAGTGGTGTTCCACAGGGATCAGTGCTGGGACCTTTGCTCTTTGTAGTAATGATAAATGATTTGGAGGAAAATGTAACTGGTCTGATTAGTAAGTTTGCAGACGACACAACGGTTGGTGGAATTGCGGATAGCGATGAGGACTGTCGGAGGATACAGCAGGATTTAGATTGTCTGGAGACTTGGGCGGAGAGATGGCAGATGGAGTTTAATCCGGACAAATGTGAGGTAATGCATTTTGGAAGGTCTAATGCAGGTAGGGAATATACAGTGAATGGTAGAACCCTCAAGAGTATTGAAAGTCAAAGAAATCTAGGAGTACAGGTCCACAGGTCATTGAAAGGGGCAACGCAGGTGGAGAAGGTAGTCAAGAAGGCATACGGCATGCTTGCCTTCATTGGCCGGGCCATTGAGTATAAGAATTGGCAAGTCATGTTGCAGCTGTATAGAACCTTAGTTAGGCCACACTTGGAGTATAGTGTTCAATTCTGGTCGCCACACTACCAGAAGGATGTGGAGGCTTTAGAGAGGGTGCAGAAGAGATTTACCAGAATGCTGCCTGGTATGGAGGGCATTAGCTATGAGGAGCGATTGAATAAACTCGGTTTGTTCTCACTGGAACGAAGGAGGTTGAGGGGAGACCTGATAGAGGTATACAAAATTATGAGGGGCATAGACAGAGTGGATAGTCGGAGGCTTTTCCCCAGGGTAGAGGGGTCAATTACTAGGGGGCATAGGTTTAAGGTGAGAGGGGCAAGGTTTAGAGTAGATGTACGAGGCAAGTTTTCTACGCAGAGGGTAGTGGGTGCCTGGAACACGCTGCCGGAGGAGGTGGTGGAAGCAGGGACGATAGTGACATTTAAGGGGCATCTTGACAAATACATGAATAGGATGGGAATAGAAGGATACGGACCCAGGAAGTGTAGAAGATTGTAGTTTAGTCGGGCAGCATGGTCGGCACGGGCTTGGAGGGCCGAAGGGCCTGTTCATGTGCTGTACATTTCTTTGTTCTTTGTTCTTTGTTTTGGCGTCGGGCGAGTGCGGATCCAGCTGCAGGCGGTCGGGCTTAATTCGGATATCCATTCTGTGGACAGTCTGACTGTAATAAATTGATGCACGATCAATTGCACAAAGACTAAAGTTGGGTACAACTGTGGCTTTATTACAGTCAGGTGCGTGGCCTCCTGCTGCAGCTGGGGAAATGGCAGGGCACTGGAGGTCATGCATATTTATACAGTTCTCCCTGGGCGGAGCCAGCTGACAGGAGCTACCGGTGAACCTGTCGTGTGGGTCCTACCTTACATCCCCTATTACAGTGGTTCACCACATGATCAAAGACTCGATACACCAGTTCGTAAGTTCAAACTCAATGCTCATTTATTCACACACACAGTCAAATATACACATGCATAAAACTCTACAAACTAAACTATCACTACTGCTAAAAGCCTATTCTTAGCTTCGGGCGCCCACTCAGTCAGAGGAGCAATGGCCGTTGTTCAGTTCTGAGGCTACTGGGGTTGAATTGGTACAGAATTACAGCGAGGAGCGTCTGTCTCGTAGCGTGTGTTGACCTTGGACTTTCTTGTTCTGATGTTGCTGTTGGGCAGGTCTCTCCTTGGTGAGAGCCGGAGCCGCAAGAGAGCGATTCTCTCTTGGGGGATTCTTCTTAGACCCAAAATGGGCTGCGCGCGCTTTTGGCCGGGCCTTGAACTTGGCCGCAATTAATTGGGCCGTTTCCCAATCGTTCGCATCGATTTCCTCCAATAGAGGGGTGGGTGCCCTGATTGCTGGGCGTGTCCTTGGTGGCTGTTGGCCTGCTTTGTTCTGGTCTCCTCTGGCGCCGGGGTGTCTGTCTTGGTATTGTTTACTTAAATGTTACCTTTTTGTCCCTGGGGATGGCTCATTAGTATGGTAATGGTTTTGCAGTATCGGTCTTGTCTGGGAGCTACGGTTCCAATCAACAGACAAACCTTGCCCCTGCTTGCTTTCTCAGTGCTGTCCATTTTCCCTGCAATCTTTGCAAAGTAATCGGGAAGTGGCCATCCCAGATGGCTACACTCCCTCCTTGTGATCCCCAACGCGAAGCGTGAAGGATCGCATTACTGCGTCGTCTTCGTTCTCTGACCAAGGGGGACACCCATATGCAGTTCATGGGCTCTACACTGCCCTATCCTATGAAACGCAAATTTTTACCTAAAACCATTTTACTTACATACATTAGTATAAAACTCTACAGGGCGCTGTGACATTCAGGCATGCATTACAAAATAAAAAAGACTGCAACCTCTAACTATCCTCAGTAAACTATCCTCACTCAAACAATCAAATATAATCTACAACACTTTAAATGTACAAATAGCAGCAACACAAGTTTCTCTGGCCTGGCAGCCAGGCACAGAGATTTACATTTCTTTATTGAACAAAACACACATAAAGAGAAGCGGATGCATTTTAATTCATGTCAAGGGGTTGGGGGATTTGGTGAAGTCCGAAAATAGGGGACCTAAACGTGTATACCGGGGTGTGAGAGCGGTAGGCTCTCCTTCGCCATTTTCTGATTCTAAGTGTCTGCACGACACTACAAAGTATCGCCAATACTAAGAGGGCTTCTACTATGTAGGAGAGCGAATACCAGGTGATAAGCTTATCACACCAAGTCGGGGTATCGTTAACTGTCTTCGGGCTAACTATCTCGGGGTTCTGTGTATGACAGGGGTGGGAATCATTCATGGCCTGTGTGGTAGGGGTCGGGGGGGTAGCGTCTGCGCGCAACTGAAGGGATCCCGCTAAGATCCAGGTGAACATGAAGGTTGTCTTCGTCTTTCTGTCTTCTTTTTCTTCCTCTGGGGTTCCTGAGATTCCGGAGTTCTATGGACACAAGAATAATATCTGTATTATCTTGCTTAAGATCTCGTATGTATGTCTGTCTGTCCTTTATTGCCAGTTACCCTTTATAATTGGTCACCATCTATGACTCCCTCATTTTTTTTTTAAAACCATATATTTGGGACAAGACATCCGAAAAAAATACAGACATAGTGCGAGCTGTCTCACAGTCTGTGCGATCTACCATCCTAGTGTTTGAGGCTGTAAATAGCATACGGATGCAACCTAAGGGTTCCCAAAAGGATTTTGAACATAACGAGCCAAAATGGGGTGCGTATGGGTACGAAATGGGTGGAATCCCCGGGTATGACAGTGATCAGTGCCGTTTGTGCTCTACCTGAGCGTAGCTGGCCAGAGGGGGGGTCCTCAGGCAGGGCAGGGACCAGTGCCGTTTCTCCACTGCCTGAGCGACCGGCAAGAATGGGTAAGAATGTGGTCGTCGTGGGGGGCTGCCTCTCGTGATCAAATCGGGAGAGTAGCTATGAGTGGTGTCTGTCGAAAAACTAGTTCCTCTGAACTGTTGTCTGTCGACAAACTAGTTCCTCTAACAGTCATTGAGCGTCAAAAGGGTGGTGGTGTGGGGCCATGAAAAACTTCCAAATTTACACACAACAAACATGTACATTAAATAAGCAAACATACAACAAACGTGGTGCAGGTTCCATCAGAAAGGACACCGTATCTCTCTATCGGTTACTTTTTTCCATCATCTGGACACTTCATTGCTCAATAGCGAGCAGGGCCGCAAAGGGATTCGGTTGGTGGGAGTCAGACTCTATGTCATCATCTTCTCCTGGTTGCCATACTCTTGACTGGAGTAGTTTGGCTAAAGCTGCTTGGGGTGAATTGGGGTCCATCTCATCATTCCGGATGAGCCTGAACGAATTGTCGCGGTGCCAGAATTGTGTGTCGAGGTTGGAGTTGTTAGGTTGTATTCCGTAATCGACGGGCGTCTTATTATGCCCAATGGGTCCCAACTATGTGGACAAAGCCCACCCACTAATCAAGGCCACCATCTTCCCACTGGCTGCCGAGGCCCGCCAGGCCTTCAGCTGCATCAAAGCGGATATCGCCAGAGGCGCAATGCGTGCCCTTCCGGGTGGAGAGAGCGAGGTGTCAGAGGTCGCCCTCGCCGCCACCCTCAATCAGGCGGACAGGCCAGTAGCATTTTTTTCACAAACCCTCACCACCTCTGAAATCTGACACTCCTCGGTCGAAAAAGAAGCCCAAGCCATCGTGGAAGCCGTGCGGCACTGGAGGCACTACCTCGCTGGTAGGAGGTTTACCCTCGTCACCGACCAACGATCGGTAGCCTTCATGTTCGATAATACGCTGCAGGGCAAGATCAAGAACGATAAGATCTTGAGGTGGAGGATCGAACTCTCCACCTACAACTATGATATAGTGTATTGTCCTGGGAAGCTCAACGAGCCCCAGATGCCCTGTCCCGCGGCACATGCGCCAGCACGCAAGATGACCGACTACGGGCTATCCACAATGATCTCTGCCACCTGGGGGTCACCCGGCTTCTCCACCACATCAAGGCCCTCAACCTGCCCGACTCCACCGAGGAGGTCAGAGCTATGGGGCGACATTCTCCGACCCCCCCCGTCGGGTCGGATAATCGCCAGGGGCTGGCGCGCATCCCGCCCCTGCTGGTTGCCGAAGTCTCCGGCACCGGAGATTCGGCGGGGGCGGGAATTGCGGCGCGCCGGTTGGCGGGCCCTTCCGCTCGATTCTCCGGCCCGGATGGGCCGAAGTCCCGCCGATAAATTGCCTGTCCCGCCGGCGTAAATTAAATCACCTACCTTACCGGCGGGACAAGGCAGCGTGGCGGGCTCCGGGGTCCTGGGGGGGGCGCAGGGCGATCTGACCCCGGGGGTGCCCCCACGGTGGCCTGGCCCGCGATCGGAGCCCACCGATCCGCGGGCGGGCCTGTGCCGTGGGGGCACTCTTTCCCTTCCGCCTCCGCCACGGTCTCCACCATGGCGGAGGTGGAAGAGACTCCCTCCACTGCGCATGCGTGGGAAACTGTCAGCGGCTGCTGCGCTCCCGCGCATGCGCCGTCCGGAGATGTCATTTCCGCACCAGCTGGCGGGGCAACAAGGGCCGTTTCCGCCAGCTGGCGGGGCGGAAATTCCTCCGGCGTCGGCCTAGCCCCTCAATGTTGGGGCTCGGCCCCCAAAGATGCGGAACATTCCGCACCTTTGGGGCGGCGCGATGCCAGTCTGATTGGCGCCGTTTTGGGCGCCAGTCGGCGGACGTCGCGCCGTTTCTGGAGAATTTCGCCCCTGACCAGGGACTGCCAAATCTGTGCGGAGTGTAAACCGCACTCCTATCGACCGGATAAGGCCCACCTGGTAAAGGCATCCCGGCCCTTTGAGCGACTCAGTATCGATTTCAAAGGGCCCCTCCCCTCCAACAACCGCAACACATATTTCCTCAACATCATCGACGAGTTCTCCCGCTTCCCCTTTGCAATCCCTTGCCCCGACATGACCGCGGCCACCGTCATTAAAGCCCTACATGGTGTCTTCACCCTGTTCGGTTTCCCCATGTACATTCACAGTGACCAGGGCTCGTCGTTCATGAGCGACGAACTGCGTCAGTTCCTGCTCAGTCAGGGCATCGCCTCGAGCAGGACTACCAGTTATAACCCCAGGGGAAACGGGCAGGTGGAGAGGGAGAATGCGGCGGTCTGGGAGACCGTCCTCCTGGCCCTACGGTCTAGGAATCTCCCAGTCCCCCACTGGCAGGAGGTCCTCCCCGATGCGCTCCACTCTATTAGGTTCCTCCTTTGCACGGCCACAAACGAGACCCCTCATGACTGCCAATTTGTTTTCCCCAGGAAATCCACCTCCGGGGCCTCGCTTCTGTCCTGGCTGAAGAACCGAGGCCCGTCCTGCTCCGCAAACACGTTAGGAATCATAAGTCCGACCCCCTGATCGAGAGGGTCCAGCCCCTTCACACCAACCCCCAGTACGCATACATTGAACACCCCGACGGCCGACAGGGTACGGTCTCCCTCCAGGACCTGGCACCCGCGGGTTCCACTACCACCGCCACCCCAACTTACCCCACCCAACCTACGCTGACACCGCCCCCGCCCCTACATGGCACCCGCACCCCCTCCCGCCCTCCATTCCCCCTTCACCGTCCCACAGGAATGAAGCTCCGGATGACACGCTCCTGGAGTCCACGTCTGTGCCCGCACCGGCGACTTCACTACCCATGCCCGCACGGATGAGTTCGACACCAGGGCCAGCTGTGATACCAGAGCTTCGGCGATCACAGCGCATGACCCGTGTGCCGGACAGGCTGAACTTATGAACCCTTCATCCCCGCCGGACTTCATTTTTTAACAGCGGGTGAATGTGGTGAATGTTTTGCAGTAACCATTCACCATGTGTATAACTGTATCACGCTGTTGACCATGTGGGCTCCACCTATGGACCATTGTAAGGTATTACCTGTAATGTATCATGTTGGTGCCTTGTGGGCTCCGCCCCTGGCTCCACCCCTTGAGGGGAGGTATAAAGAGCAGTAGCCCTGGAGGCGGCTTTCACTACCAGACCAGTCGCAGGCAGGCACTGTTCCAGTTGATTAAAGCCACAGTTTACTTCTACTCCTGGTTTTGTGTGAATTGATGGTTGCATCAGGGGTCACCGGCGAGTGTGTCAGTATTTACAGGGGGTACTTGGGGAGTGTGTCAGTATTTACAGGGGGTCCCCGGGGAGTGTGTCAGTATTTACAGGGGGTCCCCGGGGAGTGTGTCAGTATTTACAAGGTGGTTCCCGGGGAGTGTGTCAGTATTTACAGGGGTCACCAGGGAGTGTGTCAGTATTTACAGGGGTCACCAGGGAGTGTGTCAGTATTTACAGGGGTCACCAGGGAGTGTGTCAGTATTTACAGGGGTCACCAGGGAGTGTGTCAGTATTTACAGGGGTCACCAGGGAGTGTGTCAGTATTTACAGAGGGTCCCGGGGAGTGTGTCAGTATTTACAGGGGGGGGCCCGGGGAGTGTGTCAGTATTTACAGGGGGTCCCGGGGAGTGTGTCAGTATTTACAGTGAGTCCCCGGGGAGTGTGTCAGTATTTACAGGGGTCACCAGGGAGTGTGTCAGTATTTACAGGGGGTCTCTGGGAGTGTGTCAGTATTTACAGGGGGTCCCCGGGAAATGTGTCAGTATTTACAGGGGGTCCCCAGGGAGTGTGTCAGTATTAACAGGGTGTCTCCGGGGAGTGTATCAGTATTTACAGGGGGGCTACGTGGGGAGTGTGTCAGTATTTACAGGGGGCGGCCCCGGGGAGTGTGTCAGTATTTACAGGGGGGTCCCCGGGCAGTGTATCAGTATTTACAGGGGGTCCCCGGGGAGTGTGTCAGTATTTACAGGGGTCACCAGGGAGTGTGTCAGTATTTACAGGGGGTCTCTGGGAGTGTGTCAGTATTTACAGGGGGTCCCCGGGAAATGTGTCAGTATTTACAGGGGGTCCCCAGGTAGTGTGTCAGTATTAACAGGGTGTCTCCGGGGAGTGTATCAGTATTTACAGGGGGGCTACGTGGGGAGTGTGTCAGTATTTACAGGGGGCGGCCCCGGGGAGTGTGTCAGTATTTACAGGGGGGTCCCCGGGCAGTGTATCAGTATTTACAGGGGGTCCCCGGGGAGTGTGTCAGTATTTACAGGGGGTCCCGGGGAGTGCGTCAGTATTTACAGGGGGTCCCCGGGGAGTGTGTCAGTATTTACAGGGGGTCCCCGGGGCGTGTGTCATTAATTACAGGGGTCACCAGGGAGTGTGTCAGTATTTACAGGGGGTCCCCGGTGAGTGCGTCAGTATTTAAAGGGGGGTCCCCGGGAAATGTGTCAGTATTTACAGGGGGCGGCCCCGGGGAGTGTGTCAGTATTTACAGGGGGTCCCCGGGGAGTGTGTCAGTATTTACAGGGGGTCCCGGGGAGTGCGTCAGTATTTACAGGGGGTCCCCGGGGAGTGTGTCAGTATTTACAGGGGGTCCCCGGTGAGTGCGTCAGTATTAACAGGGGGTCCCCGGTGAGTGCGTCAGTATTTACAGGGGGTCCCCGGGGAGTGTGTCAGTATTTACAGGGGGTCCCCGGTGAGTGTGTCAGTATTTACAGGGGGTCCCCGGTGAGTGCGTCAGTATTTACAGGGGGTCCCCGGGAAATGTGTCAGTATTTACAGGGGGTCCCCAGGGAGTGGATCAGAATTTACAGGGGGGCTACGTGGGGAGTGTGTCAGTATTTACAGGGGGCGGCCCCGGGGAGTGTGTCAGTATTTACAGGGGGTCCCGGGGAGTGCATCAGTATTTACAGGGGGGTCCCCGGGGAGTGTATCAGTATTTATAGGACGGTGCATGGGGAGTGTATCAGTATTTACAGGGGAGTCCCCAGGGAGTGCATCAGAATTTACAGGGGGGCTACGTGGGGAGTGTGTCAGTATTTACAGGGGGCGGCCCCGGGGAGTGTGTCAGTATTTACAGGGGGTCCCGGGGAGTGCGTCAGTATTTACAGGGGGTCCCGGGGAGTGCGTCAGTATTTACAGGGGGGTCCCCGGGGAGTGTGTCAGTATTTATAGGACGGTGCATGGGGAGTGTATCAGTATTTACAGGGGAGTCCCCAGGGAGTGCATCAGAATTTACAGGGGGGCTACGAGGGGAGTGTGTCAGTATTTACAGGGGGCGGCCCCGGGGAGTGTGTCAGTATTTACAGGGGGTCCCCGGGGAGTGTGTCATTAATTACAGGGGTCACCAGGGAGTGTGTCAGTATTTACAGGGGAGTCCCCGGGGAGTGTGTCAGTATTTACAGGGGGTCCCCGGGGAGTTTGTCAGTATTTATAGGGAGTCCCCGGGGAGTGTGTCAGTATTTACAGGGGAGTCTCCGGGGAGTGTGTCAGTATTTATAGGGAGTCCCCGGGGAGTGTGTCAGTATTTACAGGGGCTCCCCGGGGAGTTTGTCAGTATTTATAGGGAGTCCCCGGAGAGTGTGTCAGTATTTATAGGGAGTCCCCGGTGAGTGTGTCAGTATTTATAGGGAGTCCCCGGGGAGTGTGTCAGTATTTACAGGGGGTCCCCGGGGAGTGTGTCAGTATTTACAGGGGAGTCCCCGGGGAGTGTGTCAGTATTTACAGGGGGTCCCGGGGAGTGTGTCAGTATTTACAGGGGTCACCAGGGAGTGTGTCAGTATTTACAGGGGTCACCAGGGAGTGTGTCAGTATTTACAGGGGTCATCAGGGAGTGTGTCAGTATTTACAGAGGGTCCCGGGGAGTGTGTCAGTATTTACAGGGGGTCCCGGAGAGTGTGTCAGTATTTACAGTGAGTCCCCGGGGAGTGTGTCAGTATTTACAGGGGTCACCAGGGAGTGTGTCAGTATTTACAGGGGGTATCTGGGGAGTGTGTCAGTATTTACAGGGGGTCCCGGGGAGTGTGTCAGTATTTACAGGGGGTCCCCGGGAAATGTGTCAGTATTTACAGGGGGTCCCCAGGGAGTGTGTCAGTATTAACAGGGTGTCTCCGGGGAGTGTATCAGTATTTACAGGGGGGCTACGTGGGGAGTGTGTCAGTATTTACAGGGGGCGGCCCCGGGGAGTGTGTCAGTATTTACAGGGGGTCCCCGGTGAGTGCGTCAGTATTTACAGGGGGTCCCCGGGGAGTGTGTCAGTATTTACAGGGGGTCCCCGGGGAGTGTGTCATTAATTACAGGGGTCACCAGGGAGTGTGTCAGTATTTACAGGGGGTCCCCGGTGAGTGCGTCAGTATTTAAAGGGGGGTCCCCGGGAAATGTGTCAGTATTTACAGGGGGTCCCCGGGGAGTGTATCAGAATTTACAGGGGGGCTACGTGGGGAGTGTGTCAGTATTTACAGGGGGCGGCCCCGGGGAGTGTGTCAGTATTTACAGGGGGTCCCGGGGAGTGCGTCAGTATTTACAGGGGGTCCCCGGGGAGTGTGTCAGTATTTACAGGGGGTCCCCGGTGAGTGCGTCAGTATTAACAGGGGGTCCCCGGTGAGTGCGTCAGTATTTACAGGGGGTCCCCGGGGAGTGTGTCAGTATTTACAGGGGGTCCCCGGTGAGTGCGTCAGTATTTACAGGGGGTCCCCGGTGAGTGCGTCAGTATTTACAGGGGGTCCCCGGGAAATGTGTCAGTATTTACAGGGGGTCCCCAGGGAGTGTATCAGAATTTACAGGGGGGCTACGTGGGGAGTGTGTCAGTATTTACAGGGGGCGGCCCCGGGGAGTGTGTCAGTATTTACAGGGGGTCCAGGGGAGTGCGTCAGTATTTACAGGGGGGTCCCCGGGGAGTGTATCAGTATTTATAGGACGGTGCATGGGGAGTGTATCAGTATTTACAGGGGAGTCCCCAGGGAGTGCATCAGAATTTACAGGGGGGCGACGTGGGGAGTGTGTCAGTATTTACAGGGGGATCCCGGGGAGTGTGTCAGTATTTACAGGGAGTCCCCGGGGAGTGTGTCAGTATTTACAGGGAGTCCCCGGGGAGTGTGTCAGTATTTACAGGGGGGTCCCGGGGAGTGTGTCAGTATTTACTGGGGGTTTCCCTGGCAGTGTGTCAGCATTTACAGGGGTCTCCGGGGAGTGTGTCAGTATTTACAGGGGGTCCCCGGGGAGTGTGTCAGTATTTACAGGGGGTCCCCGGGGAGTGTGTCAGTATTTACAGCGGGGTTCCCAGGGAGTGTGTCAGTATTTACAGGGGGTCCCCGGCGAGTGTGTCAGTATTTACAGGGGGTCCCCGGGGAGTGTGTCAGTATTTACAGGGGGGTGCCGGGGAGTGTGTCAGTATTTACAGGGGGTTCCCGGGGAGTGTGTCAATATTTACAGGGGGTCCCCGGGGAGTGTGTCAGTATTTACAGGGGGGGTATGTGGGGAGTGTCTCAGTATTTACAGGGGGGGTACGTGGGGAGTGTCTCAGTACTTACAGGGGGGGTACATCGGGAGAGTTTGTAAGTATTTATAGGGAGGTCCCCGGGGAGTGTGTCAGTATTTACAGGGGGTCCCCGGGGAGTGTATCAGTATTTATAGGGCGGTACGTGAGGAGTGTGTCAGTATTTACAGGGGGTCCCCGGGGAGTGTGTCAGTATTTACAGGGGGTCCCCGGGGAGTGTATCAGTATTTATAGGGCGGTACGTGAGGAGTGTGTCAGTATTTACAGGGGGTCCCCGGGGAGTGTGTCAGTATTTACAGGGGGTCCCCGGGGAGTGTGTCAGTATTTACAGGGGGTCCCCGGGGAGTGTATCAGTATTTATAGGGCGGTACGTGAGGAGTGTGTCAGTATTTACAGGGGGTCCCCGGGGAGTGTGTCAGTATTTACAGGGGGTCCCCGGGGAGTGTGTCAGTATTTACAGGGGGGGGTATGTGGGGAGTGTCTCAGTATTTACAGGGGGGGGGTACGTGGGGAGTGTCTCAGTATTTACAGGGGGGTACATGGGGTGAGTTTGTAAGTATTTATAGGGAGGTCCCCGGGGAGTGTGTCATTAATTACAGGGGTCCCGGGGAGTGTGTCAGTATTTACAGGGGGTTCCCGGGGAGTGTGTCAGTATTTACAGGGAGTCCCCGGGGAGTGTGTCAGTATTTACAGGGGGTCCCCGGTGAGTGCGTCAGTATTTACAGGGAGTCCCCGGGGAGTGTGTCAGTATTTACAGGGGGGTCCCGGGGAGTGTGTCAGTATTTACTGGGGGTTTCCCTGGCAGTGTGTCAGCATTTACAGGGGTCTCCGGTGAGTGTGTCAGTATTTACAGGGGGCGGCCCCGGGGAGTGTGTCAGTATTTACAGGGGGTCCCGGGGAGTGCGTCAGTATTTACAGGGGGTCCCGGGGAGTGCGTCAGTATTTACAGGGGTCACCAGGGAGTGTGTCAGTATTTACAGGGGGTCCCCGGTGAGTGCGTCAGTATTTACAGGGGGTCCCCGGGGAGTGTGTCAATATTTACAAGGAGGTCCCCGGGGAGTGTGTCAGTATTTACAGGGGTCACCAGGGAGTGTGTCAGTATTTACAGGGGGTCCCCGGTGAGTGCGTCAGTATTTACAGGGGGTCCCCGGGGAGTGTGTCAATATTTACAAGGAGGTCCCCGGGGAGTGTGTCAGTATTTACAGGGGGTCCCCGGGGAGTTTGTCAGTATTTATAGGGAGTCCCCGGGGAGTGTGTCAGTATTTACAGGGGGTCCCGGGGAGTGTGTCAGTATTTATAGGGAGTTCCCGGGGAGTGTGTCAGTATTTACAGGGGGTCCCGGGGAGTGTGTCAGTATTTACAGGGGGTCCCCGGGGAGTGTGTCAATATTTACAGGGAGTCCCCGGGGAGTGTGTCAGTATTTGCAGGGGATCCCGGGGAGTGTGTCAGTATGTACAAGGTGGTTCCCGGGGAGTGTGTCAGTATTTACAGTGGACCCCGGGGAGTGTGTCAGTATTTACAGGGGGTCCCCGGGGAGTGTGTCAGTATTTACAGGGGGGTCCCCGGGGAGTGTGTCAGTATTTACAGGG
Source organism: Scyliorhinus torazame (assembly GCF_047496885.1). Classification (NCBI taxonomy): domain Eukaryota; kingdom Metazoa; phylum Chordata; class Chondrichthyes; order Carcharhiniformes; family Scyliorhinidae; genus Scyliorhinus; species Scyliorhinus torazame. The sequence goes on from NC_092728.1 coordinate 24,290,042, forward strand.
GGTCTCTGGGGAGTGTGTCAGTATTTACAGGGGGTCCCCGGGAAATGTGTCAGTATTTACAGGGGGTCCCAGGAAAGTGTGTCAGTATTTACAGGGGGTCCCTGGGGAGTGTATCAGTATTTATAGGACGGTGCATGGGGAGTGGATCAGTATTTACAGGGGAGTCCCCAGGGAGTGCGTCAGAATTTACAGGGGGGGTACGTGGGGAGTGTGTCAGTATTTACAGGGGGCGGACCCGGGGAGTGTGTCAGTATTTACAGGGGGTCCCGGGGAGAGCGTCAGTATTTACAGGGGGGTCCCCGGGGAGTGTGTCAGTATTTACAGGGGTCCCGGGGAGTGTGTCAATTTTACAGGGGGTCCCCGGGGAGTGCGTCAGTATTTACAGGGGGGTCCCCGGGAGTGTGTCAGTATTTACAGGGGGTCCCCGGTGAGTGTGTCAGTATTTACAGGGGGTCCCCGGGGAGTGTGTCAGTATTTAAAGGGGGGTCCCCGGGTAGTGTGTCAGTATTTACAGGGGGTCCCCGGGGAGTGTGTCAGTATTTACAGGGGGTCCCCGGGGAGTGTGTCAGTATTTACTGGGGGTTTCCCTGGGAGTGTGTCAGTATTTACAGGGAGTCCCCGGGGAGTGTGTCAGTATTTACAGGGGGGTCCCGGGGAGTGTGTCAGTATTTACTGGGGGTTTCCCTGGGAGTGTGTCTGTATTTACAGGGGGGTCCCGGGGAGTGTGTCAGTATTTACTGGGGGTTTCCCTGGGAGTGTGTCAGTATTTACAGGGGTCCCGGGGAGTGTGTCAGTATTTACAGGGCGTCTCCGGTGAGTGTGTCTGTATTTACAGGGGGTCCCCAGGGAGTGTGTCAGTATTTACAGGGGGTCCCCGGGGAGTGTGTCAGTATCTACAGCGGGGTTCCCAGGGAGTGTGTCAGTATTTACAGGGGGTCCCCGGGGAGTGTGTCAGTATTTACAGGGGGTCCCCGGGGAGTGTGTCAGTATTTACAGGGGGGTCCCGGGGAGTGTGTCAGTATTTACAGGGGGTTCCCGGGGAGTGTGTCAGAATTTACAGGGGGGGTACATGGGGAGTGTGTCAGTATATACAGGGGGCGGCCCCGGGGAGTGTGTCAGTATTTACAGGGGGTCCCGGGGAGTACGTCAGTATTTACAGGGGGGTCCCCGGGGAGTGTGTCAGTATTTACAGGGGTCCCGGGGAGTGTGTCAGTATTTACAGGGGGTCCCCGGGGAGTGTGTCAGTATTTACAGGGGGTCCCCGGGGAGTGTGTCAGTATTTACAGGGGGTCCCCGGGGAGTGTGTCAGCATTTACAGCGGGGTTCCCAGGGAGTGTGTCAGTATTTACAGGGGGCCCCCGGGAAGTGTGTCAGTATTTATAGGGGGTCCCCGGGGAGTGTGTCAGTAATTACAGGGGGGTCCCGGGGAGTGTGTCAGTATTTACAGGGGGTTCCCGGGGAGTGTGTCAGTATTTACAGGGGGTCCCCGGGGAGTGTGTCAGTATTTACAGGGAGTCCCCGGGGAGTGTGTCAGTATTTACAGGGGGTCCCCGCGTAGTGTGTCAGTATTTATAGGGAGTCCCCAGGGAGTGTGTCAGTATTTACTCGGGGGTCCCCGGGGAGTGTGTCAGTATTTACAGGGGGGTCCCGGGGAGTGTGTCAGTATTTACTGGGGGGTCCCCGGGGAGTGTGTCAGTATTTACAGGGGGGTCCCCGGGGAGTGTGTCAGTATTTACAGGGGGTCCCGGGGATTGTGTCAGTATTTACAGGGGGTCCCCGGGGAGTCTGTCAGTATTTACAGGGGGTCCCCGGGCAGTGTGTCAGTATTTACAAGGAGGTCCCCGGGGAGTGTGTCAGTATTTACAGGGGGTCCCCGGGGAGTGTGTCAGTATTTACAGGGGGGTCCCCGGGGAGTGTGTCAGTATTTACAGGGGGTACCCGGTGAGTGTGTCAATATTTACAGGGGGGTCCCCGCGGGGGGAATGTGTCAGTATTTACAGGGAGTCCTCGGGGAGTGTGTCTATATTTACAGGGGGGTCCCCGGGGAGTGTGTCAGTATTTACAGGGGATCCCGGGGAGTGTGTCAGTATTTACTGGGGGTTTCCGGGGAGTGTGTCAGTATTTACAGGGGGGTCCCCGGGGAGTGTGTCAGTATTTACACGGGGCTCCCGGGGAATGTGTCAGTATTTACAGGGGGTTCCCCGGGGAGTGTGTCAGTATTTACAGTGAGTCCCCAGTGAGTGTGTCAGTATTTACAGGGAGTCCCCGGGACCTGTGTCAGTATTTACAGGGGGTCCCCGGGGAGTGTGTCAGTATTTACAGGGGGTCCCCGGGGAGTGTGTCAGTATTTACAGGGAGTCCCCGGGACCTGTGTCAGTATTTACAGGGGGTTCCCCGGGGAGTGTGTCAGTATTTACAGTGAGTCCCCAGTGAGTGTGTCTGTATTTACAGGGAGTCCCCGGGACCTGTGTCAGTATTTACAGGGTGTCCCCGCGGAGTGTGTCAGTGTTTACAGGGGATCCCCGGGGAGTTTGTCAGTATTTATAGGGAGTCCCCGGGGAGTGTGTCAGTATTTACAGGGGGTCCCGGGGAGTGTGTCAGTATTTATAGGGAGTTCCCGGGGAGTGTGTCAGTATTTACAGGGGGTCCCGGGGAGTGTGTCAGTATTTACAGGGGGTCCCCGGGGAGTGTGTCAATATTTACAGGGAGTCCCCGGGGAGTGTGTCAGTATTTGCAGGGGATCCCGGGGAGTGTGTCAGTATTTTCAAGGTGGTTCCCGGGGAGTGTGTCAGTATTTACAGTGGACCCTGGGGAGTGTGTCAGTATTTACAGGGGGTCCCCGGGGAGTGTGTCAGTATTTACAGGGGGGTCACCGGGGAGTGTGTCAGTATTTACAGGGGGTCTCTGGGGAGTGTGTCAGTATTTACAGGGTGTCCCCGGGAAATGTGTCAGTATTTACAGGGGGTCCCATGAAAGTGTGTCAGTATTTACAGGGCGTCCCTGGGGAGTGTATCAGTATTTATAGGACGGTGCATGGGGAGTGGATCAGTATTTACAGGGGAGTCCCCAGGGAGTGCGTCAGAATTTACAGGGGGGGTACGTGGGGAGTGTGTCAGTATTTACAGGGTCGGACCCGGGGAGTGTGTCAGTATTTACAGGGGGTCCCGGGGAGAGCGTCAGTATTTACAGGGGGGTCCCCGGGGAGTGTGTCAGTATTTACAGGGGTCCCGGGGAGTGTGTCAATTTTACAGGGGGTCCCCGGGGAGTGCTTCAGTATTTACAGGGGGGTCCCCGGGAGTGTGTCAGTATTTACAGGGGGTCCCCGGTGAGTGTGTCAGTATTTACAGGGGGTCCCCGGGGAGTGTGTCAGTATTTAAAGGGGGGTCCCCGGGTAGTGTGTCAGTATTTACAGGGGGTCCCCGGGGAGTGTGTCAGTATTTACAGGGAGTCCCTGGGGAGTGTGTCAGTATTTACAGGGGGGTCCCGGGGAGTGTGTCAGTATTTACTGGGGGTTTCCCTGGGAGTGTGTCAGTAATTACATGGGGTCCCCGGGGAGTGTGTCAGTATTTACAGGGGGGTCCCGGGGAGTGTGTCAGTATTTACAGGGGGGTCCCGGGGAGTGTGTCAGTATTTACAGGGGGGTCCCGGGGAGTGTGTCGGTATTTACAGGGGGTCCCGGGGATTGTGTCAGTATTTTCAGGGGGTCCCCGGGGAGTCTGTCAGTATTTACAGGGGGGTCCCCGGGGAGTGTGTCAGTATTTACAGGGGTCCCGGGGAGTGTGTCAGTATTTACAGGGGGTCCCCGGGGAGTGTGTCAGTATTTACAGGGGGTCCCCGGGGAGTGTGTCAGTATTTACAGGGGGTCCCCGGGGAGTGTGTCAGTATTTACAGCGGGGTTCCCAGGGAGTGTGTCAGTATTTACAGGGGGTCCCCGGGGAGTGTGTCAGTATTTACAGGGGATCCCCGGGGAGTGTGTCAGTAATTACAGGGGGGTCCTGGGGAGTGTGTCAGTATTTACAGGGGGTTCCCGGGGAGTGTGTCAGTATTTACAGGGGGTCCCCGGGGAGTGAGTCAGTATTTACAGGGAGTCTCCGGGGAGTGTGTCAATATTTACAGGGGTTCCCGGGGAGTGTGTCAGTATTTACAGGGGAGTCCCCGGGGAGTGTGTCAGTATTTACAGAGGGTCCCCGGGGAGTGTGTCAGTATTTACAGGGGGTCCCCGCGTAGTGTGTCAGTATTTATAGGGAGTCCCCAGGGAGTGTGTCAGTATTTACAGGGGGTCCCCGGGGAGTGTGTCAATATTTACAGGGGGTCCCGGGGAGTGTGTCAGTATTTACTGGGGGGTCCCCGGGGAGTGTGTCAGTATTTACAGGGGGGTCCCCGGGGAGTGTGTCAGTATTTACAGGGGGTCCCGGGGATTGTGTCAGTATTTACAGGGGGTCCCCGGGGAGTCTGTCAGTATTTACAGGGGGTTCCCCGGGGAGTGTGTCAGTATTTACAAGGAGGTCCCCGGGGAGTGTGTCAGTATTTACAGAGGTCCCGGGGAGTGTGTCAGTATTTACAGGGGGTCCCCGGGGAGTGTGTCAGTATTTACAGGGGGGTCCCCGGGGAGTGTGTCAGTATTTACAGGGGGTACCCGGTGAATGTGTCAATATTTACAGGGGGGTCCCCGCGGGGGGAATGTGTCAGTATTTACAGGGAGTCCTCGGGGAGTGTGTCAATATTTACAGGGGGGTCCCCGGGGAGTGTGTCAGTATTTACAGGGGATCCCGGGGAGTGTGTCAGTATTTACTGGGGGTTTCCGGGGAGTGTGTCAGTATTTACAGGGGGGTCCCGGGGAGTGTGTCAGTATTTACAGGGGGGTCCCGGGGAGTGTGTCAGTATTTACAGGGGGTCCCCGGGGAGTGTGTCAGTATTTACAGGGGGTCCCCGGGGAGTGTGTCAGTATTTACAGGGGGGTCCCGGGGAGTGTGTCAGTATTTACAGGGGGGTCCCGGGGAGTGTGTCAGTATTTACAGGGGGTTCCCGGGGAGTGTGTCAGAATTTACAGGGGGGGTACATGGGGAGTGTGTCAGGATATACAGGGGGCGGCCCCGGGGAGTGTGTCAGTATTTACAGGGGGTCCCGGGGAGTGCGTCAGTATTTACAGGGGGGTCCCCGGGGAGTGTGTCAGTATTTACAGGGGTCCCGGGGAGTGTGTCATTATTTACAGGGGGTCCCCGGGGAGTGTGTCAGTATTTACAGGGGGACCCCGGGGAGTGTGTCAGTATTTACAGGGGGTCCCCGGGGAGTGTGTCAGTATTTACAGCGGGGTTCCCAGGGAGTGTGTCAGTATTTACAGGGGGTCCCCGGGGAGTGTGTCAGTATTTACAGGGGGTCCCAGGGGAGTGTGTCAGTAATTACATGGGGGTCCCGGGGAGTGTGTCAGTATTTACAGGGGGTTCCCGGGGAGTGTGTCAGTATTTACAGGGGGTCCCCGGGGAGTGTGTCAGTATTTACAGGGAGTCCCCGGGGAGTGTGTCAGTATTTACAGGGGTTCCCGGGGAGTGTGTCAGTATTTACAGGGGAGTCCCCGGGGAGTGTGTCAGTATTTACAGGGGGTCCCCGGGGATTGTGTCAGTATTTACACGGGGGTCCCCGGGGAGTGTGTCAGTATTTACAGGTGGTACCCGGTGAGTGTGTCAATATTTACAGGGGGGTCCCCACGGGGGGAATGTGTCAGTATTTACAGGGAGTCCTCGGGGAGTGTGTCAATATTTACAGGGGGGTCCCCGGGGAGTGTGTCAGTATTTACAGGGGATCCCGGGGAGTGTGTCAGTATTTACTGGGGGTTTCCGGGGAGTGTGTCAGTATTTACAGGGGGGTCCCGGGGAGTGTGTCAGTATTTACAGGGGGGTCCCGGGGAGTGTGTCAGTATTTACAGGGGGTCCCCGGGGAGTGTGTCAGTATTTACAGGGGGTCCCCGAGGAGTGTGTCAGTATTTACAGGGGGGTCCCGGGGAGTGTGTCAGTATTTACAGGGGTGTCCCGGGGAGTGTGTCAGTATTTACAGGGGGTTCCCGGGGAGTGTGTCAGAATTTACAGGGGGGGTACATGGGGAGTGTGTCAGTATATACAGGGGGCGGCCCCGGGGAGTGTGTCAGTATTTACAGGGGGTCCCGGGGAGTGCGTCAGTATTTACAGGGGGGTCCCCGGGGAGTGTGTCAGTATTTACAGGGGTCCCGGGGAGTGTGTCAGTATTTACAGGGGGTCCCCAGGGAGTGTGTCAGTATTTACAGGGGGTCCCCGGGGAGTGTGTCAGTATTTACAGGGGGTCCCCGGGGAGTGTGTCAGTATTTACAGCGGGGTTCCCAGGGAGTGTGTCAGTATTTACAGGGGATCCCCGGGGAGTGTGTCAGTATTTACAGGGGGTCCCCGGGGAGTGCGTCAGTAATTACAGGGGGGTCCCGGGGAGTGTGTCAGTATTTACAGGGGGTTCCCGGGGAGTGTGTCAGTATTTACAGGGGGTCCCCGGGGAGTGTGTCAGTATTTACAGGGAGTCCCCGGGGAGTGTGTCAGTATTTACAGGGGTTCCCGGGGAGTGTGTCTGTATTTACAGGGGAGTCCCCGGGGAGTGTGTCAGTATTTACAGGGGTCCCCGGGGAGTGTATCAGTATTTACATGGGGTCCCCGCGTCGTGTGTCAGTATTTATAGGGAGTCCCCAGGGAGTGTGTCAGTATTTACAGGGGGTCCCCGGGGAGTGTGTCAATATTTACAGGGGGTCCCGGGGAGTGTGTCAGTATTTACTGGGGGGTCCCCGGGGATTGTGTCAGTATTTACAGGGGGTCCCCGGGGAGTCTGTCAGTATTTACAAGGGGGTCCCCGGGGAGTGTGTCAGTATTTACAAGGAGGTCCCCGGGGAGTGTGTCAGTATTTACAGAGGTCCCGGGGAGTGTGTCAGTATTTACAGGGGGTCCCCGGGGAGTGTGTCAGTATTTACAGGGGGGTCCCCGGGGAGTGTGTCAGTATTTACAGGGGGTACCCGGTGAGTGTGTCAATATTTACAGGGGGGTCCCCGGGGAGTGTGTCAGTATTTACAGGGGGGTCCCGGGGAGTGTGTCTGTATTTACAGGGGATCCCGGGGAGTGTGTCAGTATTTACTGGGGGTTTCCGGTGAGTGTGTCAGTATTTACAGGGCGGTCCCCGGGGAGTGTGTCAGTATTTACAGGGGGGGGTCCCAGGGAGTGTGTCAGTATTTACAGGGGGCCCCCGGGGAATGTGTCAGTATTTACAGGGGGTTCCCCGGGGAGTGTGTCAGTATTTACAGTGAGTCCCCAGTGAGTGTGTCAGTAGTTACAGGGAGTCCCCGGGACCTGTGTCAGTATTTACAGGGGGTCCCCGGGGAGTGTGTCAGTATTTACAGGGGGTCCCCGGGGAGTGTGTCAGTATTTACAGGGAGTCCCCGGGACTTGTGTCAGTATTTACAGGGGGTTCCCCGGGGAGTGTGTCAGTATTTACAGTGAGTCCCCAGTGAGTGTGTCTGTATTTACAGGGAGTCCCCGGGACCTGTGTCAGTATTTACAGGGTGTCCCCGCGGAGTGTGTCAGTGTTTACAGGGGGTCCCCGGGGAGTGTGTCAGTATTTACAGGGGGGTCCCGGGGAGTGTGTCAGTATTTACAGGGAGTCCCCGGGGAGTGTGTCAGTATTTACAGGGGGTCCCCGTGGAGTGTGTCAGTATTTACAGGGAGTCCCCGGGGAGTGTGTCAGTATTTACAGGAGGGTCCCGGGGAGTGTGCCAGTATTTACAGGGGGGTCCCCGGGGAGTGTGTCACTATTTACAGGGGGTCCCCGGGGAGTGTGTCAGTATTTACAGCGGGGTTCCCAGGGAGTGTGTCAGTATTTACAGGGGGTCCCCGGGGAGTGTGTCAGTATTTACAGGGAGTCCCCAGGGAGTGTGTCAGTATTTACAGGGGGGTCCCGGGGAGTGTGTCAGTATTTACAGGGGAGTCCCCGGGGAGTGTGTCAATATTTACAGGGGGTCCCCGGGGAGTGTGTCAGTATTTACATCGGGGTTCCCAGGGAGTGTGTCAGTATTTACAGGGGGTCCCCGGGGAGTGTGTCAGTATTTACAGCGGGGTTCCCAGGGAGTGTGTCAGTATTTACAGGGGGTCCCCGGGGAGTGTGTCAGTATTTACAGGGGGTCCCAGGGGAGTGTGTCAGTAATTACAGGGGGGTCCCGGGGAGTGTGTCAGTATTTACAGGGGGTTCCCGGGGAGTGTGTCAGTATTTACAGGGGGTCCCCGGGGAGTGTGTCAGTATTTACAGGGAGTCCCCGGGGAGTGTGTCAGTATTTACAGGGGTTCCCGGGGAGTGTGTCAGTATTTACAGGGGAGTCCCCGGGGAGTGTGTCAGTATTTACAGGGGGTCCCCGGGGATTGTGTCAGTATTTACACGGGGGTCCCCGGGGAGTGTGTCAGTATTTACAGGGGTCCCGGGGAGTGTGTCAGTATTTACAGGGGGTCCCCAGGGAGTGTGTCAGTATTTACAGGGGGTCCCCGGGGAGTGTGTCAGTATTTACAGGGGGTCCCCGGGGAGTGTGTCAGTATTTACAGCGGGGTTCCCAGGGAGTGTGTCAGTATTTACAGGGGATCCCCGGGGAGTGTGTCAGTATTTACAGGGGGTCCCCGGGGAGTGCGTCAGTAATTACAGGGGGGTCCCGGGGAGTGTGTCAGTATTTACAGGGGGTTCCCGGGGAGTGTGTCAGTATTTACAGGGGGTCCCCGGGGAGTGTGTCAGTATTTACAGGGAGTCCCCGGGGAGTGTGTCAGTATTTACAGGGGTTCCCGGGGAGTGTGTCTGTATTTACAGGGGAGTCCCCGGGGAGTGTGTCAGTATTTACAGGGGTCCCCGGGGAGTGTATCAGTATTTACATGGGGTCCCCGCGTCGTGTGTCAGTATTTATAGGGAGTCCCCAGGGAGTGTGTCAGTATTTACAGGGGGTCCCCGGGGAGTGTGTCAATATTTACAGGGGGTCCCGGGGAGTGTGTCAGTATTTACTGGGGGGTCCCCGGGGATTGTGTCAGTATTTACAGGGGGTCCCCGGGGAGTCTGTCAGTATTTACAAGGGGGTCCCCGGGGAGTGTGTCAGTATTTACAAGGAGGTCCCCGGGGAGTGTGTCAGTATTTACAGAGGTCCCGGGGAGTGTGTCAGTATTTACAGGGGGTCCCCGGGGAGTGTGTCAGTATTTACAGGGGGGTCCCCGGGGAGTGTGTCAGTATTTACAGGGGGTACCCGGTGAGTGTGTCAATATTTACAGGGGGGTCCCCGCGGGGGGAATGTGTCAGTATTTACAGGGGAGTCCCCGGGGAGTGTGTCAATATTTACAGGGGGTCCCCGGGGAGTGTGTCAGTATTTACATCGGGGTTCCCAGGGAGTGTGTCAGTATTTACAGGGGGTCCCCGGGGAGTGTGTCAGTATTTACAGCGGGGTTCCCAGGGAGTGTGTCAGTATTTACAGGGGGTCCCCGGGGAGTGTGTCAGTATTTACAGGGGGTCCCAGGGGAGTGTGTCAGTAATTACAGGGGGGTCCCGGGGAGTGTGTCAGTATTTACAGGGGGTTCCCGGGGAGTGTGTCAGTATTTACAGGGGGTCCCCGGGGAGTGTGTCAGTATTTACAGGGAGTCCCCGGGGAGTGTGTCAGTATTTACAGGGGTTCCCGGGGAGTGTGTCAGTATTTACAGGGGAGTCCCCGGGGAGTGTGTCAGTATTTACAGGGGGTCCCCGGGGATTGTGTCAGTATTTACACGGGGGTCCCCGGGGAGTGTGTCAGTATTTACAGGGGTCCCGGGGAGTGTGTCAGTATTTACAGGGGGTCCCCAGGGAGTGTGTCAGTATTTACAGGGGGGTCCCGGGGAGTGTGTCTGTATTTACAGGGGATCCCGGGGAGTGTGTCAGTATTTACTGGGGGTTTCCGGTGAGTGTGTCAGTATTTACAGGGCGGTCCCCGGGGAGTGTGTCAGTATTTACAGGGGGGGGTCCCAGGGAGTGTGTCAGTATTTACAGGGGGCCCCCGGGGAATGTGTCAGTATTTACAGGGGGTTCCCCGGGGAGTGTGTCAGTATTTACAGTGAGTCCCCAGTGAGTGTGTCAGTAGTTACAGGGAGTCCCCGGGACCTGTGTCAGTATTTACAGGGGGTCCCCGGGGAGTGTGTCAGTATTTACAGGGGGTCCCCGGGGAGTGTGTCAGTATTTACAGGGAGTCCCCGGGACTTGTGTCAGTATTTACAGGGGGTTCCCCGGGGAGTGTGTCAGTATTTACAGTGAGTCCCCAGTGAGTGTGTCTGTATTTACAGGGAGTCCCCGGGACCTGTGTCAGTATTTACAGGGTGTCCCCGCGGAGTGTGTCAGTGTTTACAGGGGGTCCCCGGGGAGTGTGTCAGTATTTACAGGGGGGTCCCGGGGAGTGTGTCAGTATTTACAGGGAGTCCCCGGGGAGTGTGTCAGTATTTACAGGGGGTCCCCGTGGAGTGTGTCAGTATTTACAGGGAGTCCCCGGGGAGTGTGTCAGTATTTACAGGAGGGTCCCGGGGAGTGTGCCAGTATTTACAGGGGGGTCCCCGGGGAGTGTGTCACTATTTACAGGGGGTCCCCGGGGAGTGTGTCAGTATTTACAGCGGGGTTCCCAGGGAGTGTGTCAGTATTTACAGGGGGTCCCCGGTGAGTGTGTCAGTATTTACAGGGAGTCCCCAGGGAGTGTGTCAGTATTTACAGGGGGGTCCCGGGGAGTGTGTCAGTATTTACAGGGGAGTCCCCGGGGAGTGTGTCAATATTTACAGGGGGTCCCCGGGGAGTGTGTCAGTATTTACATCGGGGTTCCCAGGGAGTGTGTCAGTATTTACAGGGGGTCCCCGGGGAGTGTGTCAGTATTTACAGCGGGGTTCCCAGGGAGTGTGTCAGTATTTACAGGGGGTCCCCGGGGAGTGTGTCAGTATTTACAGGGGGTCCCAGGGGAGTGTGTCAGTAATTACAGGGGGGTCCCGGGGAGTGTGTCAGTATTTACAGGGGGTTCCCGGGGAGTGTGTCAGTATTTACAGGGGGTCCCCGGGGAGTGTGTCAGTATTTACAGGGAGTCCCCGGGGAGTGTGTCAGTATTTACAGGGGTTCCCGGGGAGTGTGTCAGTATTTACAGGGGAGTCCCCGGGGAGTGTGTCAGTATTTACAGGGGGTCCCCGGGGATTGTGTCAGTATTTACACGGGGGTCCCCGGGGAGTGTGTCAGTATTTACAGGTGGTACCCGGTGAGTGTGTCAATATTTACAGGGGGGTCCCCACGGGGGGAATGTGTCAGTATTTACAGGGAGTCCTCGGGGAGTGTGTCAATATTTACAGGGGGGTCCCCGGGGAGTGTGTCAGTATTTACAGGGGATCCCGGGGAGTGTGTCAGTATTTACTGGGGGTTTCCGGGGAGTGTGTCAGTATTTACAGGGGGGTCCCGGGGAGTGTGTCAGTATTTACAGGGGGGTCCCGGGGAGTGTGTCAGTATTTACAGGGGGTCCCCGGGGAGTGTGTCAGTATTTACAGGGGGTCTCCGAGGAGTGTGTCAGTATTTACAGGGGGGTCCCGGGGAGTGTGTCAGTATTTACAGGGGTGTCCCGGGGAGTGTGTCAGTATTTACAGGGGGTTCCCGGGGAGTGTGTCAGAATTTACAGGGGGGGTACATGGGGAGTGTGTCAGTATATACAGGGGGCGGCCCCGGGGAGTGTGTCAGTATTTACAGGGGGTCCCGGGGAGTGCGTCAGTATTTACAGGGGGGTCCCCGGGGAGTGTGTCAGTATTTACAGGGGTCCCGGGGAGTGTGTCAGTATTTACAGGGGGTCCCCAGGGAGTGTGTCAGTATTTACAGGGGGTCCCCGGGGAGTGTGTCAGTATTTACAGGGGGTCCCCGGGGAGTGTGTCAGTATTTACAGCGGGGTTCCCAGGGAGTGTGTCAGTATTTACAGGGGATCCCCGGGGAGTGTGTCAGTATTTACAGGGGGTCCCCGGGGAGTGCGTCAGTAATTACAGGGGGGTCCCGGGGAGTGTGTCAGTATTTACAGGGGGTTCCCGGGGAGTGTGTCAGTATTTACAGGGGGTCCCCGGGGAGTGTGTCAGTATTTACAGGGAGTCCCCGGGGAGTGTGTCAGTATTTACAGGGGTTCCCGGGGAGTGTGTCTGTATTTACAGGGGAGTCCCCGGGGAGTGTGTCAGTATTTACAGGGGTCCCCGGGGAGTGTATCAGTATTTACATGGGGTCCCCGCGTCGTGTGTCAGTATTTATAGGGAGTCCCCAGGGAGTGTGTCAGTATTTACAGGGGGTCCCCGGGGAGTGTGTCAATATTTACAGGGGGTCCCGGGGAGTGTGTCAGTATTTACTGGGGGGTCCCCGGGGATTGTGTCAGTATTTACAGGGGGTCCCCGGGGAGTCTGTCAGTATTTACAAGGGGGTCCCCGGGGAGTGTGTCAGTATTTACAAGGAGGTCCCCGGGGAGTGTGTCAGTATTTACAGAGGTCCCGGGGAGTGTGTCAGTATTTACAGGGGGTCCCCGGGGAGTGTGTCAGTATTTACAGGGGGGTCCCCGGGGAGTGTGTCAGTATTTACAGGGGGTACCCGGTGAGTGTGTCAATATTTACAGGGGGGTCCCCGCGGGGGGAATGTGTCAGTATTTACAGGGAGTCCTCGGGGAGTGTGTCAATATTTACAGGGGGGTCCCCGGGGAGTGTGTCAGTATTTACAGGGGGGTCCCGGGGAGTGTGTCTGTATTTACAGGGGATCCCGGGGAGTGTGTCAGTATTTACTGGGGGTTTCCGGTGAGTGTGTCAGTATTTACAGGGCGGTCCCCGGGGAGTGTGTCAGTATTTACAGGGGGGGGTCCCAGGGAGTGTGTCAGTATTTACAGGGGGCCCCCGGGGAATGTGTCAGTATTTACAGGGGGTTCCCCGGGGAGTGTGTCAGTATTTACAGTGAGTCCCCAGTGAGTGTGTCAGTATTTACAGGGAGTCCCCGGGACCTGTGTCAGTATTTACAGGGGGTCCCCGGGGAGTGTGTCAGTATTTACAGGGGGTCCCCGGGGAGTGTGTCAGTATTTACAGGGAGTCCCCGGGACTTGTGTCAGTATTTACAGGGGGTTCCCCGGGGAGTGTGTCAGTATTTACAGTGAGTCCCCAGTGAGTGTGTCTGTATTTACAGGGAGTCCCCGGGACCTGTGTCAGTATTTACAGGGTGTCCCCGCGGAGTGTGTCAGTGTTTACAGGGGGTCCCCGGGGAGTGTGTCAGTATTTACAGGGGGGTCCCGGGGAGTGTGTCAGTATTTACAGGGAGTCCCCGGGGAGTGTGTCAGTATTTACAGGGGGTCCCCGTGGAGTGTGTCAGTATTTACAGGGAGTCCCCGGGGAGTGTGTCAGTATTTACAGGAGGGTCACGGGGAGTGTGTCAGTATTTACAGGGGGGTCCCCGGGGAGTGTGTCACTATTTACAGGGGGTCCCCGGGGAGTGTGTCAGTATTTACAGCGGGGTTCCCAGGGAGTGTGTCAGTATTTACAGGGGGTCCCCGGGGAGTGTGTCAGTATTTACAGGGAGTCCCCAGGGAGTGTGTCAGTATTTACAGGGGGGTCCCGGGGAGTGTGTCAGTATTTACAGGGGAGTCCCCGGGGAGTGTGTCAATATTTACAGGGGGTCCCCGGGGAGTGTGTCAGTATTTACATCGGGGTTCCCAGGGAGTGTGTCAGTATTTACAGGGGGTCCCCGGGGAGTGTGTCAGTATTTACATCGGGGTTCCCAGGGAGTGTGTCAGTGTTTACAGGGGGTCCCCGGGAAGTGTGTCAGTATTTACTGGGGGTCCCCGGGGAGTGTGTCAGTATCTACAGGGGGTCCCCGCGTAGTGTGTCAGTATTTACAGCGGGGTTCCCAGGGAGTGTGTCAGTATTTACAGGGGGTCCCCGGGGAGTGTGTCAGTATTTACAGGGGGTCCCCGCGGAGTGTGTCAGTGTTTACAGGGGGTCACGGGGAGTGTGACAGTATTTACAGGGGGTCCCCGGGGAGTGTGTCAGTATTTACAGCGGGGTTCCCAGGGAGTGTGTCAGTATTTACAGGGGGTCCCCGGGGAGTGTGTCAGTATTTACAGGGAGTCCCCGGGGAGTGTGTCAGTATTTACAGGGGGGTCCCGGGGAGTGTGTCAGTATTTACAGGGGAGTCCCCGGGGAGTGTGTCAATATTTACAGGGGGTCCCCGGGGAGTGTGTCAGTATTTACAGCGAGGTTCCCAGGGAGTGTGTCAGTATTTACAGGGGGTCCCCGGGGAGTGTGTCACTATTTACAGGGGGTCCCCGGGGAGTGTGTCAGTATTTACAGCGGGGTTCCCAGGGAGTGTGTCAGTATTTACAGGGGGTCCCCGGGGAGTGTGTCAGTATTTACAGGGGGACCCCGGGGAGTGTGTCACTATTTACAGGGGGTCCCCGGGGAGTGTGTCAGTATTTACAGGGGGTCCCCGGGGAGTGTGTCAGTATTTACAGGGAGTCCCCGGGGAGTGTGTCAGTATTTACAGGGGGGTCCCGGGGAGTGTGTCAGTATTTACAGGGGAGTCCCCGGGGAGTGTGTCAGTATTTAAAGGGGGGTCCCCCAGGAGTGTGTCAGTATTTACACGGGGTCCCCGCGGAGTGTGTCAGTGTTTACAGGGGGTCCCCGGGAAGTGTGTCAGTATTTACTGGGGGTCCCCGGGGAGTGTGTCAGTATTTACAGGGGGTCCCCGCGTAGTGTGTCAGTATTTACAGCGGGGTTCCCAGGGAGTGTGTCAGTATTTACAGGGGGTCCCCGGGGAGTGTGTCAGTATTTACAGGGGGTCCCCGCGGAGTGTGTCAGTGTTTACAGGGGGTCCCGGGGAGTGTGACAGTATTTACAGGGGGTCCCCGGGGAGTGTGTCAGTATTTACAGGGGGTCCCCGGGGAGTGTGTCAGTATTTACTGGGGGTCCCCGCGGAGTGTGTCAGTGTTTACAGGGGGTCCCCGGGGAGTGTGTCAGTATTTACAGGGGGTCCCGGGGAGTGTGTCAGTATTTACAGGGGGTCCCCGGGGAGTGTGTCAGTATTTACAGGGGGTCCGGGGGAGTGTGTCAGTATTTACAGGGGGTCCGGGGGAGTGTGTCAGTATTTACAGGGGGTCCGGGGGAGTGTGTCAGTATTTACAGGGGGTCCGGGGGAGTGTGTCAGTATTTACAGGGGGGTCCCGGGGAGTGTGTCAGTATTTACAGGGGGTCCGGGGGAGTGTGTCAGTATTTACAGGGGGTCCCCGGGGAGTGTGTCAGTGTTTACAGGGGGTCCCCGGGGAGTGTGTCAGTATTTACAGGGGGTTCCCGGGGAGTGTGTCAGTATTTACAGGGGCTCCCCGGGGAGTGTGTCAGTATTTACAGGGGGTTCCCGGGGAGTGTGTCAGTATTTACAGGGGGTCCCCGGGGAGTGTGTCAGTGTTTACAGGGGGTCCCCGGGGAGTGTGTCAGTATTTACAGGGGGTCACCGGGGAGTCACCAATTTACAGAGGGATGAATAACTTTGGAAGACACGCTGGTCGTTTGCCAATTCCCCAGCCCGTGCCCCAGTCGATGAGGCTTCTGCACAGGCATATCTAGGGCGACTATTCCCTGCCACACAAGGACCCGTGAGGCTAATCAGCCAGGAGTTGACACTGAGCCAACGATGGAGACGTTCGAACCGAGGACGAGGATTCCGGTCAAGGGCATGTGTTGTCAAAGGCATCCCAGGAATGTATTCAAACTCGCCGATGAAAGTGGGTCAATGCTTTGCAAAGTCTCTGGCCCACACTGCAGAGTCAGCAGCAGAGGTACATGCATTTCAATAGCGCCTTCCACTCTCCCACAGTGCGGCGCTCCCTCAGCACTGACCCTCCGACAGTGCAGGACTCCCTCAGCACTGACCCTCCGACAGTGCAGGACTCCCTCAGCACTGACCCTCCGACAGTGCGGCGCTCCCTCAGCACTGACCCTCCGACAGTGCGGCGCTCCCTCAGCACTGACCCTCCCACAGTGCGGCACTCCCTCAGCACTGACCCTCCGACAGTGCGGCGCTCCCTCAGCACTGACCCTCCGACAGTGCGGCGCTCCCTCAGCACTGACCCTCCGACAGTGCGGCGCTCTCTCAGCACTGACCCTCCGACAGTGCGGTGCTCCCTCAGCACTGACCCTCTGACAGTGCGGGACTCCCTCAGCACTGACCCTCCGACAGTGCGGCGCTCTCTCAGCACTGACCCTCCGACAGTGCGGCGCTCCCTCAGCACTGACCCTCCGACAGTGCGGTGCTCCCTCAGCACTGACCCTCCGACAGTGCGGCGCTCCCTCAGCACTGACCCTCCGACAGTGCGGCGCTCCCTCGGCACTGACCCTCCGACAGTGCGGCGCTCCCTCAGCACTGACCCTCCGACAGTGCGGTGCTCCCTCAGCACTGACCCTCCGACAGTGCGGCGCTCCCTCAGCACTGACCCTCTGACAGTGCGGCGCTCCCTCAGCACTGACCCTCCGACAGTGCGTCGCTCCCTCAGCACTGACCCTCCGACAGTGCGGCACTCCCTCAGCACTAACCCTCCGACAGTGCAGGACTCCCTTAACAGTGACCCTCCGACAGTGCAGGACTCCCTCAGCACTGACCCTCCGACAGTGCGGCGCTCCCTCAGCACTGACCCTCCGACAGTGCAGGACTCCCTCAGCACTGACCCTCCGACAGTGCGGTGCTCCCTCAGCACTGACCCTCCGACAGTGCGGGACTCCCTCAGCACTGACCCTCCGACAGTGTGACGCTCCCTCAGCACTGACCCTCCGACAGTGAGGCGCTCCCTCAGCACTGACCCTCCGACAGTGCGGGACTCCCTCAGCACTGACCCTCCGACAGTGTGACGCTCCCTCAGCACTGACCCTCCGACAGTGCGGAACTCCCTCAGCACTGACCCTCCGACAGTGTGACGCTCCGTCAGCACTGACCCTCCGACAGTGCAGGACTCCCTCAGCACTGACCCTCCGACAGTGCGGCGCTCCCTCAGCACTGACCCTCCAACGGTGCGTTGCTGCCTCAGCACTGACACTCCGACAGTGCGGCGCTCCCCCAGCACTGACCCTCCGACCGTGAGGCACTCCCTCAGCACTGATCCTCCGACAGTGCGGCGCTCCCTCAGCACTGACCCTCCGACAGTGCGGAGCACCCTCAACACTGACCCTCTGACAGTGCAGTGCTCCCTCAGCACTGACCCTCCAATGGTGCGGTGCTCCCTCAGCACTGACCCTCTGACAGTGCGGCACTCGCTCAGCACTGACCCTCTGACAGCACGCCGCTCCCTCAGCACTGACCCTCCCACAGTGCGGTGCTCCCTCAGCACTGACCCTCTGACAGCACGCCGCTGCCTCAGCACTGACCTTCCAACAGTGCGGTGCTCCCTCAGCACTGACCCTCTGACAGTGCGGCGCTCCCTCAGCACTGACCCTCTGACAGCACGCCGCTCCCTCAGCACTGACCCTCCGACAGTGCGCCGCTGCCTCAGCACTGACCCTCCAACAGTATGGTGCTCCCTCAGCACTGACCCTCTGACAGCGCGGCACTCCCTCAGCACTGACCCTCCGACAGTGCGGTGCTCCCTCAGCACTGACCCTCTGACAGCGCGGCGCTCCCTCAGCACCGACCCTCCTACAGTGCGGTGCTCCCTCAGCACTGACCCTCCGACAGTGTGGCGCTCCCTCAGCACTGACCCTCTGACAGCGCGGCGCTCCCTCAGCACTGACCCTCCTACAGTGCGGTGCTCCCTCAGCACTGACCCTCCTACGGTGCGGTGCTCCCTCAGCACTGACCCTCCTACAGTGCGGTGCTCCCTCAGCACTGACCCTCCGACAGTGCGGCGCTCCCTCAGCACTGACCCACCCATAGTGCAGCGCTCCCTCAGCACTGACCCTCCGACAGTGCGGCGCTGCGTCAGCACTGACCTCTGACAGTGCGGCACTCTCTCAGCACTGACCCTCCGACAGTGCGGCACTCTCTCAGCACTGACCCTCCGACAGCACGCCGCTGCCTCAGCACTGACCCTCCGACAGTGCGGCGCTCCCTCAGCACTGACCCTCCCACAGTGCGGCGCTGCGTCAGCACTGACCTCTGACAGTGCGGCACTCTCTCAGCACTGACCCTCCGACAGTGCGGCACTCTCTCAGCACTGACCCTCCGACAGCACGCCGCTGCCTCAGCACTGACCCTCCGACAGTGCGGCGCTCCCTCAGCACTGACCCTCCGACAGTGCGGTGCTCCCTCAGCACTGACCCTCCGACAGTGCGGCTCTCCCTCAGCACTGACCCTCCGACAGTGCGGCGCTCCCTCAGCACTGACCCTCCGACAGTGCGGCACTCCCTCAGCACTGACCCTCCGACAGTGCGGCGCTCCCTCAGCACTGACCCTCCCACAGTGCGGCGCTCCCTCAGCACTGACCCTCCCACAGTGCGGCGCTCCCACAGCACTGACCCTCTGACAGTGCGCCGCTGCCTCAGCACTGACCCTCCGACAGTGCGGCACTCCCTCAGCACTGACCCTCCGATAGTGCGCCGCTGCCTCAGCACTGACCCTCGGACAGCGCGGCGCTCCCTCAGCACTGACCCTCCGACAGCACGCCGCTGCCTCAGCACTGACCCTCCGACAGTGCGGTGCTCCCTCAGCACTGACCCTCCGACAGTGCGGCGCTCCCTCAGCACTGACCCTCCGACAGTGCGGCTCCCTCAGCACTGACACTCCGACAGTGCGACGCTCCCTCAGCACTGACCCTCCGACAGTGCGACGCTCCCTCAGCACTGACCCTCCGACAGTGCGGCGCTCCCTCAGTACTGACCCTCCGACAGTGCGGCGCCCCCTCAGGACTGACCCTCCGACAGTGCGGTGCTCCCTCAGCACTGACCCTCCGACAGTGCGGCACTCCCCCAGCACTGACCCTCCGACAGTGCGGCTCCCTCAGCACTGACCTCTGACAGCACGCCGCTGCCTCAGGGAGTTGGAGGGGAGCAGTTTTGGGCCTTGATCATGAGGCTAGCCTCACAGCAATTGTGCAGACACATCACCAAGGGCTTGAGGGTGAGGATCTGCACTTTTGGTGCCTCAATGGATGGATGCTTGAGAATCAGATAGCCATTCATTGGCCACAGAGGGAGCTCTTGACTCATTCGTTTGTGACTCAATGATCCATTGCAAGAGGCTTTGAACATATACACAGTCTCCCCCCTCGTACCAACCCCGAGCCTCTCTCATCACCGTCCTGTTTCAATCACAACCTGTTCCACCAGCATCCCCCGTCCTGGATTCCAGAAACCACATCGCTATCCCATCGATCATTAACTCAGAGCAGCCGGCTCTGAACACCAACTACATGCGTAGGTGGGACACAGAGAAGTATAATAAATCAGGGGAACAAAGACCTTAAGGTCCAAGACAATGTGGTTACCACATTCCAATCAAACACTCCCAACACAGGTACAAGCACGGGGTAAGATACAGAGTAAAGCTCCCTCTACACTGTCCCCATCAAACACTCCCAGGACAGGTACAGCACGGGGTTAGATACAGAGTAAAGCTCCCTCTACACTGTCCCCATCAAACACTCCCAGGACAGGTACAGCACGGGGTTAGATACAGAGTAAAGCTCCCTCTACACTGTCCCCATCAAACACCCACAGGACAGGTACAGCACGGGGTTAGATACAGAGTAAAGCTCCCTCTACACTGTCCCCATCAGACACTCCCAGGACAGGTACAGCACGGGGTTAGATACAGAGTAAAGCTCCCTCTACACTGTCCCCATCAAACACTCCCAGGACAGGTACAGCACAGGGTTAGATACAGAGTAAAGCTCCCTCTACACTGTCCCCATCAAACACTCCCAGGACTGGTACAGCACGGGGTTAGATACAGAGTAAAGCTCCCTCTACACTGTCCCCATCAAACAATCCCAGGACAGGGACAGCACAGGGTTAGATACAGAGTAAAGCACCCTCTGCACTGTCCCCATCAAACACTCCCAGGACAGGTACAGCACGGGGTTAGATACAGAGTAAAGCTCCCTCTACACTGTCCCCATCAAACACTCCCAGGGCAGGTACAGCACGGGATTAGATACAGAGTAAAGCTCCCTCTACACTGTCCCCATCAAACACTCCCAGGACAGGTACAGCACGGGGTTAGGTACAGAGTAAAGCTCCCTCTACACTGTCCTCATCAAACGCTCCCAGGACAGGTACAGCACAGTGTTAGATACAGAGTAAAGCTCCCTTTGCACTGTCCCCATCAAACACTCCCAGGACAGGTACAGCACGGGGTTAGATACAGAGTAAAGCTCCCTCTACACTGTCCCTATTAAACACTCCCAGGACAGGTACAGCAGGCGGTTAGATACAGAGTAAAGCTCCCTCTACACTGTCCCCATCAAACACTCCCAGGACAGGTACAGCACGGAGTTAGATACAGAGTAAAGCTCCCTCTACACTGTCCACATCAAACACTCACAGGACAGGGACAGCACGGGGTTAGATACAGAGTAAAGCTCCCTCTGCACTGTCCCCATCAAACACTCACAGGACAGGGACAGCACGGGGTTAGATACAGAGTAAAGCTCCCTCGACACTGTCCCCATCAAACACTCTCAGGACAGGGACAGCACGGGGTTAGATACAGAGTAAAGCTCCCTCTGCACTGTCCCCATCAAACACTCCCAGGACAGGTACAGCACGGGGTTAGATACAGAGTAAAGCTCCCTCTACACTGTCCCCATCAAACACTCCCAGGACAGGCACAGCACAGGGTTAGATACAGAGTAAAGCTCCCTCTACACTGTCCCCATCAAACACTCCCAGGACAGGGACAGCACGGGGTTAGATACAGAGTAAAGCTCCCTCTGCACTGTCCCCATCAAACACTCACAGGACAGGGACAGCACGGGGTTAGATACAGAGTAAAGCTCCCTCTGCACTGTCCCCATCAAACACTGACAGGACAGGGACAGCACGGGGTTAGATACAGAGTAAAGCTCCCTCGACACTGTCCCCATCAAACACTCTCAGGACAGGTACAGCACGGGGTTAGATACAGAGTAAAGCTCCCTCTGCACTGTCCCCATCAAACACTCCCAGGACAGGTACAGCACGGGGTTAGATACAGAGTAAAGCTCCCTCTACACTGTCCCCATCAAACACTCCCAGGACAGGTAAAGCACGGGCTAGATACAGAGTAAAGCTCCTTCTACACTGTCCCCATCAAACACTCCCAGGACAGGTACAGCACGGGCTAGATACAGAGTAAAGCTCCCTCTACACTGTCCCCATCAAACACTCACAGGACAGGTACAGCACGGGCTAGATACAGAGTAAAGCTCCCTCTACACTGTCCCCATCAAACACTCACAGGACAGGTACAGCACGGGGTTAGATATAGAGTAAAGCTCCCTCTACACTGTCCCCATCCAACACTCCCAGGACAGGTACAGCACGGGATTAGATACAGAGTAAAGCTCCCTCTACACTGTCCCCATCAAACACTCCCAGGACAGGTACAGCACGGGGTTAGATACAGAGTAAAGCTCCCTCTACACTGTCCCCATCAAACACTCCCAGGACAGGTACAGCACGGGGTTAGATACAGAGTAAAGCTCCCTCTACACTGTCCCCATCAAACACTCCCAGGACAGGTACAGCAAGGGTTTAGATACAGAGTAAAGCTCCCTCTACACTGTCCCCATCAAACACTCCCAGGACAGGTACAGCACGGCGTTAGATACAGAGTAAAGCTTCCTGTACACTGTCCCCATCAAACACTCCCAGGACAGGTACAGCACAGGGTTAGATACAGAGTAAAGCTTCTGCTACACTGTCCCCATCAAACACTCCCAGGACAGGTACAGCACAGGGTTAGATACAGAGTAAAGCTCCCTCTACACTGTAGCTGAAGGCACTGTATAATTATTGGGTTTTCCCCATTGAATCCCTGGATGGAGCTGCGATGTTCCTCACGGCGTTCCGGTGAAGAATCTTGGTGGATTGGTTCGGCTGGATCACAGGAGAGGGAGATAATGACAGAAATACAGAATGAGATATACACGCACAGCTTTCATTTATATCGCATTTTTAATGTCAGTATTTATTCCAAGGTGGTGGACAGGCCTGGTTATCGTACTAAATTACATCCCACGCCACGTTACCACAATGTTCGGGGCAGGTGGCCGAATGCATAGACAAAGAGGTCAGAGTTAAGGAGCATCTCAAAGGATGAGAGGGAGAGAGAGAGAGAGAGGGTGAGAGAGTCAGAGAGGATTAGGGAGGAAATTCCAGAGCTTTGTACCTCCCAAGAGGCTGAAGGCACGGCCGCCAATGGCGGAGCGATGGGAATCGTGGGATGCTTGAGTGGGCGGATTGGGTGAGCGCAGAGATCAGAGAGGTTACAGAGATAGGGAGTGGACCGCCTCCGAGCCCTCCAAGAGGACCTCTGCCACCCGGGGGTCACTCGTTTCTTCCACTTCATCAAGACCCGCAACCTGCCCTACTCCATTGAGGAGGTCAGGACAGTCACCAGGGACTGCCAAATCTGCGCAGAGTGCAAACCGCACTTCTACCGGCCAGAGAGGGCGCACCTGATAAAGGCTTCCCGTCCCTTTGAACGCCTCAGCATGGATTTCAAAGGCCCCCTCCCCTCCACCGACCGCAACACGTATTTCCTGAACGTGATTGACGAGTACTCCCGGTTCCCATTCGCCATCCCCTGCCCCGACATGACCGCAACCACCGTCATCAAGGCCCTCCAGGGTATCTTTACACTGTTCGGGTTCCCGGCGTACATACACAGCGATAGGGGGGTCCTCCTTTATGAGCGACGAACTGCGTCAATTCCTGCTCAGCAAAGGCATTGCCTCCAGCAGGACGACCAGTTACAACCCCCGGGGAAACGGGGAGGTAGAGAGGGAGAACGGAACGGTCTGGAAGACTGTTCTACTGGCCCTACGGTCCAGGAATCTCCCAGTCTCCCGCTGGCAGGAAGTCATCCCGATGGCCCTCCACGCTATCCGGTCACTGCTCTGTACAACCACGAATCAGACACCTCATGAACGTCTCCTTGTCTTCCCCAGGAAGTCCTCCTCCGGGACCTCGCTCCCAACCTGGCTAGCAACACCCGGGCCCATCCTGCTTCGGAAGCACGTGCGGGCGCATAAGTCGGACCCGTTGGTCGAGAGGGTCCACCTGCTGCACGCTAACCTCCAGTACGCTTACGTGGCATTCCTTGATGGCTGGCAAGATACAGTCTCCCTTCGGGACCTGCCGCCCGTCGGAACCCCACGCGCACCCGAACCATTAACCCCCCCCCCACAGCAGTGGGAGGGGTCAGTACTCCCGCTGCTCCTGCCTTGGCCCACCCACCCACCAACGCCCCCTACAGGCGCCCCCCCCCGTGTCAACCGCTTGCCCCAACAGCGCCGCCTAGGGGTGACGAAGCTGCTAGGGAGGACGAAGCCACGCTCCCGGAGTCGCAACCACCGGGACCCCCACCAGAATCACCACCGAAGCCCAGACGCTCCAGAAGGACGACCAGGCCACCCGATCGACTGATTGCTTCACTGTGACTTTAACTGTGAACGAACACTTTGTAACTTTCCTCGAATGCACGGTACCTCCATACCTGATCATACCATGTTAAAGTCGACTGTTACCACCCCCGCCGGACTCTTTTTTAACAGGGGGTGAATGGGGTAGTACCAGGTATTGCGGTACCTAAGAGGCGGATGACCATTGGTTAGACCCAGGAGTCTACCATTGGCTGTTGTTACATAGCTCCGCCCTGACAGGCGGGGTATAAGAACCGGTGCCATCCCAGCAGCCTTCACTTTCTGTACCGAAGCTGCTGGGGAACAAGTTCGAGTAGATTAAAGCCTTCAGTTATGAAATCACTTCGTCTTCAGTGTAATTGATCGCGCATCAGGGTTGCACGGGCTGGAGGAGGTTACAGAGAAAGGGAGGGTTGTAGGGGCTGAGGAGGTTACAGAGATAGGGAGGGTTGTAGAGGCTGGAGGAGGTTACAGAGATAGGGAGGGTTGTCGGGGCTGGAGGAGGTTACAGAGAAAGGGAGGGTTGTAGGGGCTGAGGAGGTTACAGAGATAGGGAGGGTTGTAGAGGCTGGAGGAGGTTACAGAGATAGGGAGGGTTGTCGGGGCTGGAGGAGGTTACAGAGAAAGGGAGGGTTGTAGGGGCTGGAGGAGGTTACAGAGATGGGGAGGGTTGTAGGGGCTGGAGGAGGTTACAGAGATAGGGAGGGTTGTAGGGGCTGATGGAGGTTACAGAGAAAGGGAGGGTTGGAGGTGCAGGAGGAGGTTACAGAGATAGAGAGGGTTGTAGGGGCTGGAGGAGGTTACAGAGATAGAGAGGGTTGTAGGGGCTGGAGGAGGTTACAGAGATAGGGAGGGTTGGAGGTGCAGGAGGAGGTTACAGAGATAGGGAGGGTTGTAGGGGCTGATGGAGGTTACAGAGAAAGGGAGGGTTGTAGGGGCTGGAGGAGGTTACAGAGATAGGGAGGGTTGTAGGGGCTGGAGGAGGTTACAGAGATTGATAGGGTTGTAGGGGCTGGAGGAGGTTACAGAGATAGGGAGGGTTGGAGGTGCAGGAGGAGGTTACAGAGATAGAGAGGGTTGTAGGGGCTGGAGGAGGTTACAGAGATAGGGAGGGTTGGAGGTGCAGGAGGAGGTTACAGAGATAGGGACGGTTGTAGGGGATGGAGGAGGTTACAGAGATAGGGAGGGTTGTAGGGGCTGGAGGAGGTTACAGAGATAGAGAGGGTTGTAGGGGCTGGAGGAGGTTACAGAGATAGGGAGGGTTGTAGGGGCTGGAGGAGGTTACAGAGATAGGGAGGGTTGGAGGTGCAGGAGGAGGTTACAGAGATAGAGAGGGTTGTAGGGGCTGGAGGAGGTTACAGAGATAGAGAGGGTTGTAGGGGCTGGAGGAGGTTACAGAGATAGGGAGGGTTGGAGGTGCAGGAGGAGGTTACAGAGATAGGGAGGGTTGTAGGGGCTGATGGAGGCTACAGAGAAAGGGAGGGTTGTAGGGGATGCAGGAGGTTACAGAGATAGGGAGGGTTGTAGGGGCTGGAGGAGGTTACAGAGATAGAGAGGGTTGTAGGGGCTGGAGGAGGTTACAGAGATAGGGAGGGTTGTAGGGGCTGGAGGAGGTTACAGAGATAGGGAGGGTTGGAGGTGCAGGAGGAGGTTACAGAGATAGAGAGGGTTGTAGGGGCTGGAGGAGGTTACAGAGATAGAGAGGGTTGTAGGGGCTGGAGGAGGTTACAGAGATAGGGAGGGTTGGAGGTGCAGGAGGAGGTTACAGAGATAGGGAGGGTTGTAGGGGCTGATGGAGGTTACAGAGAAAGGGAGGGTTGTAGGGGCTGGAGGAGGTTACAGAGATAGAGAGGGTTGTAGGGGCTGGAGGAGGTTACAGAGATAGGGAGGGTTGGAGGTGCAGGAGGAGGTTACAGAGATAGGGAGGGTTGTAGGGGCTGATGGAGGTTACAGAGAAAGGGAGGGTTGTAGGGGCTGGAGGGGGTTACAGAGATAGAGAGGGTTGTAGGGGCTGGAGGAGGTTACAGAGATAGGGAGGGTTGGAGGTGCAGGAGGAGGTTACAGAGATAGGGAGGGTTGTAGGGACTGGAGGAGGTTATAGAGATAGGGAGGGTTGTAGGGGCTGATGGAGGTTACAGAGAAAGGGAGGGTTGTAGGGGCTGGAGGAGGTTACAGAGATAGGGAGGGTTGTAGGGGCTGGAGGAGGTTACAGAGATAGGGAGGGTTGTAGGGGCTGATGGAGGTTACAGAGAAAGGGAGGGTTGTAGGGGCTGGAGGAGGTTACAGAGATAGGGAGGGTTGTAGGGGCTGGAGGAGGTTACAGAGATAGGGAGGGTTGGAGGTGCAGGAGGAGGTTACAGAGATAGGGAGGGTTGTAGGGGCTGATGGAGGTTACAGAGAAAGGGAGGGTTGTAGGGGCTGGAGGAGGTTACAGAGATAGAGAGGGTTGTAGGGGCTGGAGGAGGTTACAGAGATAGGGAGGGTTGGAGGTGCAGGAGGAGGTTACAGAGATAGGGAGGGTTGTAGGGGCTGATGGAGGTTACAGAGAAAGGGAGGGTTGTAGGGGCTGGAGGAGGTTACAGAGATAGGGAGGGTTGTAGGGGCTGGAGGAGGTTACAGAGATAGGGAGGGTTGTAGGGGCTGATGGAGGTTACAGAGAAAGGGAGGGTTGTAGGGGCTGGAGGAGGTTACAGAGATAGGGAGGGTTGTAGGGGCTGGAGGAGGTTACAGAGATAGGGAGGGTTGTAGGGGCTGGAGGAGGTTACAGAGATAGGGAGGGTTGTAGGGGCTGGAGGAGGTTACAGAGATAGGGAGGGTTGTAGGGGCTGGAGGAGGTTACAGAGATAGGGAGGGTTGTAGGGGCTGGAGGAGGTTACAGAGATAGAGAGGGTTGTAGGGGCTGGAGGAGGTTACAGAGATAGGGAGGGTTGGAGGTGCAGGAGGAGGTTACAGAGATAGGGAGGGTTGTAGGGGCTGATGGAGGTTACAGAGAAAGGGAGGGTTGTAGGGGCTGGAGGAGGTTACAGAGATAGAGAGGGTTGTAGGGGCTGGAGGAGGTTACAGAGATAGGGAGGGTTGGAGGTGCAGGAGGAGGTTACAGAGATAGGGAGGGTTGTAGGGGCTGATGGAGGTTACGGAGAAAGGGAGGGTTGTAGGGGCTGGAGGAGGTTACAGAGATAGAGAGGGTTGTAGGGGCTGGAGGAGGTTACAGAGATAGGGAGGGTTGGAGGTGCAGGAGGAGGTTACAGAGATAGGGAGGGTTGTAGGGGCTGATGGAGGTTACAGAGAAAGGGAGGGTTGTAGGGGCTGGAGGAGGTTACAGAGATAGGGAGGGTTGTAGGGGCTGGAGGAGGTTACAGAGATATGGAGGGTTGTAGGGGCTGGAGGAGGTTACAGAGAAAGGGAGGGTTGTAGGGGCTGGAGGAGGTTACAGAGATAGGGAGGG
The DNA here is from genome assembly GCF_047496885.1 of Scyliorhinus torazame. Lineage (NCBI taxonomy): Eukaryota > Metazoa > Chordata > Chondrichthyes > Carcharhiniformes > Scyliorhinidae > Scyliorhinus > Scyliorhinus torazame. The sequence goes on from NC_092728.1 coordinate 24,317,104, forward strand.
TTGTAGGGGCTGGAGGAGGTTACAGAGATAGGGAGGGTTGTAGGGGCTGATGGAGGTTACAGAGAAAGGGAGGGTTGTAGGGGCTGGAGGAGGTTACAGAGATAGGGAGGGTTGTAGGGGCTGGAGGAGGTTACAGAGATAGGGAGGGTTGGAGGTGCAGGAGGAGGTTACAGAGATAGGGAGGGTTGTAGGGGCTGATGGAGGTTACAGAGAAAGGGAGGGTTGTAGGGGCTGGAGGAGGTTACAGAGATAGAGAGGGTTGTAGGGGCTGGAGGAGGTTACAGAGATAGGGAGGGTTGGAGGTGCAGGAGGAGGTTACAGAGATAGGGAGGGTTGTAGGGGCTGATGGAGGTTACAGAGAAAGGGAGGGTTGTAGGGGCTGGAGGAGGTTACAGAGATAGGGACGGTTGTAGGGGATGGAGGAGGTTACAGAGATAGGGAGGGTTGTAGGGGCTGGAGGAGGTTACAGAGATAGAGAGGGTTGTAGGGGCTGGAGGAGGTTACAGAGATAGGGAGGGTTGTAGGGGCTGGAGGAGGTTACAGAGATAGGGAGGGTTGGAGGTGCAGGAGGAGGTTACAGAGATAGAGAGGGTTGTAGGGGCTGGAGGAGGTTACAGAGATAGAGAGGGTTGTAGGGGCTGGAGGAGGTTACAGAGATAGGGAGGGTTGGAGGTGCAGGAGGAGGTTACAGAGATAGGGAGGGTTGTAGGGGCTGATGGAGGCTACAGAGAAAGGGAGGGTTGTAGGGGATGCAGGAGGTTACAGAGATAGGGAGGGTTGTAGGGGCTGGAGGAGGTTACAGAGATAGAGAGGGTTGTAGGGGCTGGAGGAGGTTACAGAGATAGGGAGGGTTGTAGGGGCTGGAGGAGGTTACAGAGATAGGGAGGGTTGGAGGTGCAGGAGGAGGTTACAGAGATAGAGAGGGTTGTAGGGGCTGGAGGAGGTTACAGAGATAGAGAGGGTTGTAGGGGCTGGAGGAGGTTACAGAGATAGGGAGGGTTGGAGGTGCAGGAGGAGGTTACAGAGATAGGGAGGGTTGTAGGGGCTGATGGAGGTTACAGAGAAAGGGAGGGTTGTAGGGGCTGGAGGAGGTTACAGAGATAGAGAGGATTGTAGGGGCTGGAGGAGGTTACAGAGATAGGGAGGGTTGGAGGTGCAGGAGGAGGTTACAGAGATAGGGAGGGTTGTAGGGGCTGATGGAGGTTACAGAGAAAGGGAGGGTTGTAGGGGCTGGAGGGGGTTACAGAGATAGAGAGGGTTGTAGGGGCTGGAGGAGGTTACAGAGATAGGGAGGGTTGGAGGTGCAGGAGGAGGTTACAGAGATAGGGAGGGTTGTAGGGACTGGAGGAGGTTATAGAGATAGGGAGGGTTGTAGGGGCTGATGGAGGTTACAGAGAAAGGGAGGGTTGTAGGGGCTGGAGGAGGTTACAGAGATAGGGAGGGTTGTAGGGGCTGGAGGAGGTTACAGAGATAGGGAGGGTTGTAGGGGCTGATGGAGGTTACAGAGAAAGGGAGGGTTGTAGGGGCTGGAGGAGGTTACAGAGATAGGGAGGGTTGTAGGGGCTGGAGGAGGTTACAGAGATAGGGAGGGTTGGAGGTGCAGGAGGAGGTTACAGAGATAGGGAGGGTTGTAGGGGCTGATGGAGGTTACAGAGAAAGGGAGGGTTGTAGGGGCTGGAGGAGGTTACAGAGATAGAGAGGGTTGTAGGGGCTGGAGGAGGTTACAGAGATAGGGAGGGTTGGAGGTGCAGGAGGAGGTTACAGAGATAGGGAGGGTTGTAGGGGCTGATGGAGGTTACAGAGAAAGGGAGGGTTGTAGGGGCTGGAGGAGGTTACAGAGATAGGGAGGGTTGTAGGGGCTGGAGGAGGTTACAGAGATAGGGAGGGTTGTAGGGGCTGATGGAGGTTACAGAGAAAGGGAGGGTTGTAGGGGCTGGAGGAGGTTACAGAGATAGGGAGGGTTGTAGGGGCTGGAGGAGGTTACAGAGATAGGGAGGGTTGTAGGGGCTGGAGGAGGTTACAGAGATAGGGAGGGTTGTAGGGGCTGGAGGAGGTTACAGAGATAGGGAGGGTTGTAGGGGCTGGAGGAGGTTACAGAGATAGGGAGGGTTGTAGGGGCTGGAGGAGGTTACAGAGATAGAGAGGGTTGTAGGGGCTGGAGGAGGTTACAGAGATAGGGAGGGTTGGAGGTGCAGGAGAAGGTTACAGAGATAGGGAGGGTTGTAGGGGCTGATGGAGGTTACAGAGAAAGGGAGGGTTGTAGGGGCTGGAGGAGGTTACAGAGATAGAGAGGGTTGTAGGGGCTGGAGGAGGTTACAGAGATAGGGAGGGTTGGAGGTGCAGGAGGAGGTTACAGAGATAGGGAGGGTTGTAGGGGCTGATGGAGGTTACGGAGAAAGGGAGGGTTGTAGGGGCTGGAGGAGGTTACAGAGATAGAGAGGGTTGTAGGGGCTGGAGGAGGTTACAGAGATAGGGAGGGTTGGAGGTGCAGGAGGAGGTTACAGAGATAGGGAGGGTTGTAGGGGCTGATGGAGGTTACAGAGAAAGGGAGGGTTGTAGGGGCTGGAGGAGGTTACAGAGATAGGGAGGGTTGTAGGGGCTGGAGGAGGTTACAGAGATATGGAGGGTTGTAGGGGCTGGAGGAGGTTACAGAGAAAGGGAGGGTTGTAGGGGCTGGAGGAGGTTACAGAGATAGGGAGGGTTGTAGGGGCTGGAGGAGGTTACAGAGATAGGGAGGGTTGTAGGGGCTGATGGAGGTTACAGAGAAAGGGAGGGTTGTAGGGGCTGGAGGAGGTTACAGAGATAGGGAGGGTTGTAGGGGCTGGAGGAGGTTACAGAGATAGGGAGGGTTGGAGGTGCAGGAGGAGGTTACAGAGATAGGGAGGGTTGTAGGGGCTGATGGAGGTTACAGAGAAAGGGAGGGTTGTAGGGGCTGGAGGAGGTTACAGAGATAGAGAGGGTTGTAGGGGCTGGAGGAGGTTACAGAGATAGGGAGGGTTGGAGGTGCAGGAGGAGGTTACAGAGATAGGGAGGGTTGTAGGGGCTGATGGAGGTTACAGAGAAAGGGAGGGTTGTAGGGGCTGGAGGAGGTTACAGAGATAGGGAGGGTTGTAGGGGCTGGAGGAGGTTACAGAGATAGGGAGGGTTGTAGGGGCTGATGGAGGTTACAGAGAAAGGGAGGGTTGTAGGGGCTGGAGGAGGTTACAGAGATAGGGAGGGTTGTAGGGGCTGGAGGAGGTTACAGAGATAGGGAGGGTTGTAGGGGCTGGAGGAGGTTACGGAGATAGGGAGGGTTGTAGGGGCTGGAGGAGGTTACAGAGATAGGGAGGGTTGTAGGGGCTGGAGGAGGTTACAGAGATAGGGAGGGTTGTAGGGGCTGGAGGAGGTTACAGAGATAGGGTTGTAGGGGCTGGAGGAGGTTACAGAGATAGGGAGGGTTGGAGGTGCAGGAGGAGGTTACAGAGATAGGGAGGGTTGTAGGGGCTGATGGAGGTTACAGAGAAAGGGAGGGTTGTAGGGGCTGGAGGAGGTTACAGAGATAGAGAGGGTTGTAGGGGCTGGAGGAGGTTACAGAGATAGGGAGGGTTGGAGGTGCAGGAGGAGGTTACAGAGATAGGGAGGGTTGTAGGGGCTGATGGAGGTTACGGAGAAAGGGAGGGTTGTAGGGGCTGATGGAGGTTACAGAGAAAGGGAGGGTTGTAGGGGCTGGAGGAGGTTACAGAGATAGAGAGGGTTGTAGGGGCTGGAGGAGGTTACAGAGATAGGGAGGGTTGGAGGTGCAGGAGGAGGTTACAGAGATAGGGAGGGTTGTAGGGGCTGATGGAGGTTACGGAGAAAGGGAGGGTTGTAGGGGCTGGAGGAGGTTACAGAGATAGAGAGGGTTGTAGGGGCTGGAGGAGGTTACAGAGATAGGGAGGGTTGGAGGTGCAGGAGGAGGTTACAGAGATAGGGAGGGTTGTAGGGGCTGATGGAGGTTACAGAGAAAGGGAGGGTTGTAGGGGCTGGAGGAGGTTACAGAGATAGGGAGGGTTGTAGGGGCTGGAGGAGGTTACAGAGATATGGAGGGTTGTAGGGGCTGGAGGAGGTTACAGAGAAAGGGAGGGTTGTAGGGGCTGGAGGAGGTTACAGAGATAGGGAGGGTTGTAGGGGCTGGAGGAGGTTACAGAGATAGGGAGGGTTGTAGGGGCTGATGGAGGTTACAGAGAAAGGGAGGGTTGTAGGGGCTGGAGGAGGTTACAGAGATAGGGAGGGTTGTAGGGGCTGGAGGAGGTTACAGAGATAGGGAGGGTTGGAGGTGCAGGAGGAGGTTACAGAGATAGGGAGGGTTGTAGGGGCTGATGGAGGTTACAGAGAAAGGGAGGGTTGTAGGGGCTGGAGGAGGTTACAGAGATAGAGAGGGTTGTAGGGGCTGGAGGAGGTTACAGAGATAGGGAGGGTTGGAGGTGCAGGAGGAGGTTACAGAGATAGGGAGGGTTGTAGGGGCTGATGGAGGTTACAGAGAAAGGGAGGGTTGTAGGGGCTGGAGGAGGTTACAGAGATAGGGAGGGTTGTAGGGGCTGGAGGAGGTTACAGAGATAGGGAGGGTTGTAGGGGCTGATGGAGGTTACAGAGAAAGGGAGGGTTGTAGGGGCTGGAGGAGGTTACAGAGATAGGGAGGGTTGTAGGGGCTGGAGGAGGTTACAGAGATAGGGAGGGTTGTAGGGGCTGGAGGAGGTTACGGAGATAGGGAGGGTTGTAGGGGCTGGAGGAGGTTACAGAGATAGGGAGGGTTGTAGGGGCTGGAGGAGGTTACAGAGATAGGGAGGGTTGTAGGGGCTGGAGGAGGTTACAGAGATAGAGAGGGTTGTAGGGGCTGGAGGAGGTTACAGAGATAGGGAGGGTTGGAGGTGCAGGAGGAGGTTACAGAGATAGGGAGGGTTGTAGGGGCTGATGGAGGTTACAGAGAAAGGGAGGGTTGTAGGGGCTGGAGGAGGTTACAGAGATAGAGAGGGTTGTAGGGGCTGGAGGAGGTTACAGAGATAGGGAGGGTTGGAGGTGCAGGAGGAGGTTACAGAGATAGGGAGGGTTGTAGGGGCTGATGGAGGTTACGGAGAAAGGGAGGGTTGTAGGGGCTGGAGGAGGTTACAGAGATAGAGAGGGTTGTAGGGGCTGGAGGAGGTTACAGAGATAGGGAGGGTTGGAGGTGCAGGAGGAGGTTACAGAGATAGGGAGGGTTGTAGGGGCTGATGGAGGTTACAGAGAAAGTGAGGGTTGTAGGGGCTGGAGGAGGTTACAGAGATAGGGAGGGTTGTAGGGGCTGGAGGAGGTTACAGAGATGTGGAGGGTTGTAGGGGCTGGAGGAGGTTACAGAGAAAGGGAGGGTTGTAGGGGCTGGAGGAGGTTACAGAGATAGAGAGGGTTGTAGGGGCTGGAGGAGGTTACAGAGATAGGGAGGGTTGGAGGTGCAGGAGGAGGTTACAGAGATAGGGAGGGTTGTAGGGGCTGATGGAGGTTACAGAGAAAGGGAGGGTTGTAGGGGCTGGAGGAGGTTACAGAGATAGAGAGGGTTGTAGGGGCTGGAGGAGGTTACAGAGATAGGGAGGGTTGGAGGTGCAGGAGGAGGTTACAGAGATAGGGAGGGTTGTAGGGGCTGATGGAGGTTACAGAGAAAGGGAGGGTTGTAGGGGCTGGAGGAGGTTACAGAGATAGAGAGGGTTGTAGGGGCTGGAGGAGGTTACAGAGATAGGGAGGGTTGGAGGTGCAGGAGGAGGTTACAGAGATAGGGAGGGTTGTAGGGACTGGAGGAGGTTATAGAGAGAGGGAGGGTTGTAGGGGCTGATGGAGGTTACAGAGAAAGGGAGGGTTGTAGGGGCTGGAGGAGGTTACAGAGATAGGGAGGGTTGTAGGGGCTGGAGGAGGTTACAGAGATAGGGAGGGTTGTAGGGGCTGATGGAGGTTACAGAGAAAGGGAGGGTTGTAGGGGCTGGAGGAGGTTACAGAGATAGGGAGGGTTGTAGGGGCTGGAGGAGGTTACAGAGATAGGGAGGGTTGGAGGTGCAGGAGGAGGTTACAGAGATAGGGAGGGTTGTAGGGGCTGATGGAGGTTACAGAGAAAGGGAGGGTTGTAGGGGCTGGAGGAGGTTACAGAGATAGAGAGGGTTGTAGGGGCTGGAGGAGGTTACAGAGATAGGGAGGGTTGGAGGTGCAGGAGGAGGTTACAGAGATAGGGAGGGTTGTAGGGGCTGATGGAGGTTACAGAGAAAGGGAGGGTTGTAGGGGCTGGAGGAGGTTACAGAGATAGGGAGGGTTGTAGGGGCTGGAGGAGGTTACAGAGATAGGGAGGGTTGTAGGGGCTGATGGAGGTTACAGAGAAAGGGAGGGTTGTAGGGGCTGGAGGAGGTTACAGAGATAGGGAGGGTTGTAGGGGCTGGAGGAGGTTACAGAGATAGGGAGGGTTGTAGGGGCTGGAGGAGGTTACAGAGATAGGGAGGGTAGTAGGGGCTGGAGGAGGTTACAGAGATAGGGAGGGTTGTAGGGGCTGGAGGAGGTTACAGAGATAGGGAGGGTTGTAGGGGCTGGAGGAGGTTACAGAGATAGAGAGGGTTGTAGGGGCTGGAGGAGGTTACAGAGATAGGGAGGGTTGGAGGTGCAGGAGGAGGTTACAGAGATAGGGAGGGTTGTAGGGGCTGATGGAGGTTACAGAGAAAGGGAGGGTTGTAGGGGCTGGAGGAGGTTACAGAGATAGAGAGGGTTGTAGGGGCTGGAGGAGGTTACAGAGATAGGGAGGGTTGGAGGTGCAGGAGGAGGTTACAGAGATAGGGAGGGTTGTAGGGGCTGATGGAGGTTACGGAGAAAGGGAGGGTTGTAGGGGCTGGAGGAGGTTACAGAGATAGAGAGGGTTGTAGGGGCTGGAGGAGGTTACAGAGATAGGGAGGGTTGGAGGTGCAGGAGGAGGTTACAGAGATAGGGAGGGTTGTAGGGGCTGATGGAGGTTACAGATAAAGGGAGGGTTGTAGGGGCTGGAGGAGGTTACAGAGATAGGGAGGGTTGTAGGGGCTGGAGGAGGTTACAGAGATATGGAGGGTTGTAGGGGCTGGAGGAGGTTACAGAGAAAGGGAGGGTTGTAGGGGCTGGAGGAGGTTACAGAGATAGGGAGGGTTGTAGGGGCTGGAGAAGGTTACAGAGATAGGGAGGGTTGTAGGGGCTGATGGAGGTTACAGAGAAAGGGAGGGTTGTAGGGGCTGGAGGAGGTTACAGAGATAGGGAGGGTTGTAGGGGCTGGAGGAGGTTACAGAGATAGGGAGGGTTGGAGGTGCAGGAGGAGGTTACAGAGATAGGGAGGGTTGTAGGGGCTGATGGAGGTTACAGAGAAAGGGAGGGTTGTAGGGGCTGGAGGAGGTTACAGAGATAGAGAGGGTTGTAGGGGCTGGAGGAGGTTACAGAGATAGGGAGGGTTGGAGGTGCAGGAGGAGGTTACAGAGATAGGGAGGGTTGTAGGGGCTGATGGAGGTTACAGAGAAAGGGAGGGTTGTAGGGGCTGGAGGAGGTTACAGAGATAGGGAGGGTTGTAGGGGCTGGAGGAGGTTACAGAGATAGGGAGGGTTGTAGGGGCTGATGGAGGTTACAGAGAAAGGGAGGGTTGTAGGGGCTGGAGGAGGTTACAGAGATAGGGAGGGTTGTAGGGGCTGGAGGAGGTTACAGAGATAGGGAGGGTTGTAGGGGCTGGAGGAGGTTACGGAGATAGGGAGGGTTGTAGGGGCTGGAGGAGGTTACAGAGATAGGGAGGGTTGTAGGGGCTGGAGGAGGTTACAGAGATAGGGAGGGTTGTAGGGGCTGGAGGAGGTTACAGAGATAGAGAGGGTTGTAGGGGCTGGAGGAGGTTACAGAGATAGGGAGGGTTGGAGGTGCAGGAGGAGGTTACAGAGATAGGGAGGGTTGTAGGGGCTGATGGAGGTTACAGAGAAAGGGAGGGTTGTAGGGGCTGGAGGAGGTTACAGAGATAGAGAGGGTTGTAGGGGCTGGAGGAGGTTACAGAGATAGGGAGGGTTGGAGGTGCAGGAGGAGGTTACAGAGATAGGGAGGGTTGTAGGGGCTGATGGAGGTTACGGAGAAAGGGAGGGTTGTAGGGGCTGGAGGAGGTTACAGAGATAGAGAGGGTTGTAGGGGCTGGAGGAGGTTACAGAGATAGGGAGGGTTGGAGGTGCAGGAGGAGGTTACAGAGATAGGGAGGGTTGTAGGGGCTGATGGAGGTTACAGAGAAAGTGAGGGTTGTAGGGGCTGGAGGAGGTTACAGAGATAGGGAGGGTTGTAGGGGCTGGAGGAGGTTACAGAGATATGGAGGGTTGTAGGGGCTGGAGGAGGTTACAGAGAAAGGGAGGGTTGTAGGGGCTGGAGGAGGTTACAGAGATAGGGAGGGTTGTAGGGGCTGGAGGAGGTTACAGAGATAGGGAGGGTTGTAGGGGCTGATGGAGGTTACAGAGAAAGGGAGGGTTGTAGGGGCTGGAGGAGGTTACAGAGATAGGGAGGGTTGTAGGGGCTGGAGGAGGTTACAGAGATAGGGAGGGTTGGAGGTGCAGGAGGAGGTTACAGAGATAGGGAGGGTTGTAGGGGCTGATGGAGGTTACAGAGAAAGGGAGGGTTGTAGGGGCTGGAGGAGGTTACAGAGATAGAGAGGGTTGTAGGGGCTGGAGGAGGTTACAGAGATAGGGAGGGTTGGAGGTGCAGGAGGAGGTTACAGAGATAGGGAGGGTTGTAGGGGCTGATGGAGGTTACAGAGAAAGGGAGGGTTGTAGGGGCTGGAGGAGGTTACAGAGATAGGGAGGGTTGTAGGGGCTGGAGGAGGTTACAGAGATAGGGAGGGTTGTAGGGGCTGATGGAGGTTACAGAGAAAGGGAGGGTTGTAGGGGCTGGAGGACGTTACAGAGATAGGGAGGGTTGTAGGGGCTGGAGGAGGTTACAGAGATAGGGAGGGTTGTAGGGGCTGATGGAGGTTACAGAGAAAGGGAGGGTTGTAGGGGCTGGAGGAGGTTACAGAGATAGGGAGGGTTGTAGGGGCTGGAGGAGGTTACAGAGATAGGGAGGGTTGTAGGGGCTGGAGGAGGTTACAGAGATAGGGAGGGTTGTAGGGGCTGGAGGAGGTTACAGAGATAGGGAGGGTTGTAGGGGCTGGAGGAGGTTACAGAGATAGGGAGGGTTGTAGGGCCTGGAGGCCATTACAGAGATAGAGAGGGTTGTAGGGGCTGAGGAGGTTACAGAGATAGGGAGGGTTGTAGGGGCTGGAGGATGTTACAGAAATAGGGAGGGTTGTGGGTGCTGGAGGAGGTTACAGAGATAGGGAGGGTTGTAGGGGCTGAGGAGGTTACAGAGATAGGGAGGGTTGTCGGGCTGGAGGAGGTTACAGAGATAGGGAGGGTTGTCGGGCTGGAGGAGGTTACAGAGATAGGGAGGGTTGTAAGGGCTGAAGGACGTTACAGAGATAGGGAGGGTTGTAGGGGCTAGTGGACATTACAGAGATAGGGAGGATTGTCGGGCAGGAGGAGTGAGGTACCCTCAATAATGATGCTTAGAGATTAAACTGTAAAGAAGGCTTTATTAGGCTAATAACTATGCTACAGATTTGGACGAGAGCTGACTGCTATACAGACCATGAGGCAGGCCTTTATGTATGGCTCCCAGATGGGCGGAGCCAGAGGCGGAGTCCCCAGGGTTCCAAGCCTGGTCTTAAAGGGGACATCACCTTACATGATGATAAGGCAGTAACCGTTCATCACATTCACCCCCTGTTTAAAAAGGAATCCGGCGGGGGTGAAGTGCCATCATAGGTCCATCCGTCTCGGCGGCCGGATCGTCCTCCTCGATCTCCTCAGTTCGGGCGGTGGTGCGGCGGGCACGGACGTCCCGGTTGAGGGCACATCCGGGAGCACAGCGGTCGGAGCTTCGGTCCAGGTAGGGGCAGAGGAACTAGGCAGGGCCGGGGGTAGCGGAGCCGGCGCCGGCGAGGTGTGTAAAGGGGGGGCGCAAGGGGGGGCGCACGGTAGGAGCTCACCAACGGGTGGTAGGGCCGGAAGGGGGTGTGTTGTAGGGGGCGACGGGTCCTGCAGGGGAGCGGCGCGGGAAGGGGCGTCTGTGGTGGAGGATCCAGCGGGCGCCAGATCCCGGAGGGAAACCGTATCTTGCCTGCCGCCGGAGTACTCCACGTAGGCGTAACTGGGGTTGGCGTGGAGCAGTCGGACCTTTTCAACTAGGGGGTCCGTTTTATGGCTCCTCGCGTGCCTCCGGAGAAGAACAGGTCCCGGAGCCGTCAGCCAAGGTGGAAGCGAGACCCCGGAGGTAGACTTCCTGGGGAAGAGAAACAATCGCTCATGAGGGGTCTCATTTGTGGCCGTGCAGAGGAGTGACCTAATGGAGTGTAGGGCATCGGGTAGGACCTCCTGCCAGCGGGTGGTTGGGAGATTTCTCGACCGCAGGGCCAGAAGGACGGCCTTCCACACGGTCGCGTTCTCCCTCTCCACCTGCCCGTTTCCCCGTGGGTTATAGCTGGTCGTTCTGCTCGAGGCGATGCCTTTGCTGAGCAGATACTGACGCAGTTCATCGCTCATGAACGATGTACCTCGGTCGCTGTGGATATAAGCAGAGAAACCGAACAGGGTGAAGATGCTGTGCAGTGCCTTAATCACCGTGGCTGAGGTCATGTCGGTGCAGGGAATGGCGATGGGAAGCGGGAGAACTCATCGATAACGGTGAGGAAATAGGCATAACGGTTGGTGGACGGGAGGGGCCCCTTGAAATCCACGCTCAGTTGCTCAAAGGGGCCCGAGGCCTTCACGAGCCGAACCTTGTCTGGCCGATAGAAGTGCGGTTTGCACTCCGCACAGACCTGGCAGGCCCTGACCATGGCCTTGACCTCCTTGGTTGAGTAAGGTAGGTTGCGGGACTTGATGAAATGGACGAGCCGGGTAACCCCCGGGTGGCAGAGGTAATTATGGATGGCTTGCAGGCGGTCCTCCTGTGCGTTGGCGCATGTGCCGCGGGACAGGGCATCTGGGGGCTCGTTGAGCTCCCCTGGACGATACTTGATATTGTACGAGTAGGTGGAGAGTTCGATCCTCCACCTCAAAATTTTATCGTTTTTTATTTTGCCCCGTTGCGTGTTATCGAACATATAGGCGACTGACCGTTGGTCGGTGACGAGGGTAAACCTCCTACCGGCGAGGTAGTGTCTCCAGCACCGTACAGCCTCCACAATGGATTGTGCCTCCTTTTCAACTGCAGAGTGTCGCATCTCGGAGGCGGTGAGGGTTCGGGAGAAGAACACTACTGGTCTGCCTCCTTGATTGAGGGTAGCAGCCAGGGCGATGTCTGATGCATCGCTCTCTACCTGGAAAGGGATGGTTTCATCCACCGCGTGCATGGCGGCCTTGATGATGTCGGCCTTGATGCGGTTGAAGGCCAATTGAACCTCAGCCGAGAGGGGAAAAGTGGTGGTCTTTAGGAGTGGGCGGGCTTTGTCCGCATACTTGGGGACCCACTGGGCGTAATAGGAGAAAAGCCCCAAGCACCGTTTGAGGGCCTTGAGGCTGCGGGGGAGAGGGAGTTCCTTAAGGGGTCGCATGCGGTCGGGGTCGGGACCCAGGACCCCGTCTTCCACGACATAGCCGAGGATGGCCAGCCGGGTGGTGTGGAAAACGCATTTGCCCTCGTTGTAGGTCAGGTTAAGGGCTCGGGCGGTCTGGAGGAACTTTTTGAGGTTAGCGTCATGGTCCTGCTGATCATGGCCGCAGATGGTGACATTGTCCAAGTACGGGTATGTAGCCCGCAAACCGTACTGGTCCACCATTTGGTCCATCGCCCTTTGAAAGACGGAGACCCCATTTGTGACACCAAAGGGGACCCTGAGAAAGTGGAAGAGCCGACCGGCTGCTTCGAAGGCAGTATAGGGGCGGTCTTTAGGTCGGATGGGGAGCTGGTGGTCGGCAGATTTGAGGTCGACCGTGGAAAAGACTCGGTATTGGGCGATCCGATTTACCATTTCCGCGATGCGAGGAAGGGGGTACGCATCAAGCTGCGTGAATCGGTTTATGGTCTGGCTATAATCCACGACCATCCGTTTCTTCTCCCCGGACCGGACTACCACCACTTGCGCTCTCCAAGGGCTGTTGCTAGCCTCGATGACCCCCTCTCCCAGTAAACGCTGGACCTCTGACTTGATAAAAGCCATATCTTGGGCACTGTAGCGCCGGCTCCTGGTGGCGACGGGCTTACAGTCTTGAGTGAGGTTAGCGAATAGCGAGGGGGGTGCGACTTTCAGTGTCGCAAGGCAGCACACCGTGAGGGGGGGCAAGGGTCCACCGAACTTCAGTGTCAGGCTTCGGTGGCTGCACTGGAAATCCAGTCCGAGCAGCAGGGGGGCACAGAAGTGAGGGAGGATATGAAATTTGAAACGGGTGTATTTGGCACCCTGGATCGAGAAATCCGCAATACAGTACCCCGTGATTTGTACCGAGTGGGACCCAGATGCGAGGGCTATGGTTTGTGATGTGGGATGGGTGCGTAGGGAGCAGCGCCTTACCGTTTCAGGGTGGATAAAGCTCTCCGTGCTCCCGGAGTCGAAGAGGCATGCAGTGTCGTGCCCGTTGACCTGGACCTGCATCATGGAGTTCTGCAGGTGTTTTGGCCGAGTTTGATCGAGGGTGATCGCACCCAGTCGCGGGTAGTCGGAGTCGTATAATGGCCGCTGCCGTTGGTCGCACGTGTCGGGTCGAGAAGATGGCCGCCGACCAGATGGCCGCTCCCATGATTCGCACGAGGCTGATGACGCGTCAGAAGAGGACGTGTCGGGTCGGTGCGCAGCAGCATTGCGAGGCCTGCGGGCCTGATTTTCGGGCCGGCTGTTCTTTGTTTTTCTGGCCCCTGGGTCTGGCCAGGCAGACCCTCGCAAAGTGCCCTTTCTTCCCGCAGTCGCTGCAGATCGCGGAGCGGGCTGGGCAGCGTGGGCATGGGTGCTGGCCCTGCCCGCAGAAGTAGCAAGGTGTGCCCCCATGGTGAGCGGGTCGCCGAGTGGCGCAGGCCTGTAATACGGGCGAGTCTGAGGAAGTCCGGGGGGGGCTGGCAGAGTCCGCGGGGTACGTACCCAAGTTATGTCGGGCCACCTCCAGCGAGGAGGCGAGCGTTAGCGTCTCCTGGAGGTCTTTTGCCCCGTTTTCGAGCAGTCGCTGCCGGATGTAGGTCGAGCGGATGCCGGACACGAAAGAATCTCTGATGTGCAGGTTCATATGGACTTCCCCTGTCACATCCTGATGGTCACAGTCCCTGGCCAGCGCGGTGAGTTTCTCAACAAACTCGTCGAGCGATTCCCCCGAGCGCTGCCGGCAGGTAGAGAGCAGATGCCGGGCGTGCACCTCATTGACGGGTTTGACAAACCGCTTGCGGAGCAACTCAATCGCTTCCTCATAAATCGTCGCCTTTTCGAGCGTGGCGGAGATTCTGTGACTCACCCGGGCGTGGAGTAGACGCAGCTTGCGTAGCCCCAGGATGGGAGTCTCTGCGGAGTCCAGGTAGGCCTCGAAGCACCGCAGCCAGTATTTAAAAATTTCCTTTGCCTCCGGCGTTCGTGCTTCCAGATTGAGCTTCTCTGGTTTTAGGCCTGCGTCCATCCTGAATCTAGTTTAGCCTAATAAATTGAGGTACCCTCAATAATGATGCTTTGAGATTAAACTGTAAAGAAGGCTTTATTAGGCTAATAACTATGCTACAGATTTGGACGAGAGCTGACTGCTATACAGACCATGAGGCAGGCCTTTATGTATGGCTCCCAGATGGGCGGAGCCAGAGGCGGAGTCCCCAGGGTTCCAAGCCTGGTCTTAAAGGGGACATCACCTTACATGATGATAAGGCAGTAACCGTTCATCACAAGGAGGTTACAGAGATAGGGAGGGTTGTAGGGGCTGGAGGAGGTTACAGAGATAGGGAGGGTTGTAGGAGCAGGAGGAGGTTACAGAGATAGGGAGGGTTGGAGGGGGTTACAGAGATAGGGAGGGTTGTAGGGACAGGAGGAGGTTACAGAGATAGGGAGGGTTGGAGGGGCAGGAGGGGGTTACAGAGATAGGGAGAGTTGTAGGGACTGGAGGAGGTTACAGAGATAGGGAGGGTTGTAGGGGCTGGAGGAGGTTACAGTGATAGGGAGGGTTGGAAGGGCAGGAGGGGGTTACAGAGATAGGGAGGGTTGGAGGGGGTTACAGAGATAGGGAGGGTTGGATGGGCAGTAGGGGGTTACAGAGATAAGGAGGGTTGTAGGGGCTGGAGGAGGTTACAGAGATAGGGAGGCTTGTAGGGGCTGGAGGAAGTTACATTGATAGGGAGGGTTGGAGGGGCAGGAGGAGGTTACAGAGATAGGGAGGGTTGTAGGGGCAGGAGGAGGTTACAGAGATAGGGAGGGTTGGAGGGGCAGGAGGGGGTTACAGAGATAGGGAAGGTTGTAGGGGCTGGAGGAGGTTACAGAGATAGGGAGGGTTGTAGGGGCTGGAGGAGGTTACAGAGATAGGGAAGGTTGTAGGGGCTGGAGGAGGTTACAGAGATAGGCAGGGATTTAGGGCTGGACGTGGTTATAGAGATAGGCAGGGATTTAGGGCTCAACGTGGTTACAGAGATCGGGAAAAGGGGCGAGGATGCCCTGGAAGAATTAGAAAAGGATGAGGATATAAAAATGGAGGCGATGTTGGACTGGGAACCAGTGTGGGTCAGCGGGCACAGGGGGTGATGAGTGAACGGGAACTAGTGGAGTATGGAGGAGGTGAGCGCGCAGAGTCCGGTGACCCAAGCGTGTTGGCAATGAGTGTGGAATTGTCGCTGAGGTTATGAGGTGTCTCAGGCAGCCAGGGGGAGAGAGATTGACTCAGTGAATCAGGAACACAAAACACAAGCAACGCTTGGATTAAAAATTCATTTATTACAAAAATAAAAAGACTCTCCAGCTCAGACCTTGAATAGGGACAGAAACTAGACACAGTAACAAAGTGACTCCATGAAACAATTAGAAAACACATCACAAAAGCAGCACCCCCCGCTCGATCGAGTTGCTAACCCCCACCTTCAACATTCCCGCCGTGTGCACCGTCTACAAGGTGCACTGCAGCCACTCGCCAAGGCTCCTTCGACAGCGTCGCCCAAACCCGCCACCTCTACCCCCGAGAAGGACAAGGGCAGCAGATGCCATGGGAAACACCCACCGGCGGTACGTCCCCCCTCTGAGCCCCCTCCCCCCTGCGCACACAGCACCCGACTTGGAACTATACCGGCCGTTCCTTCACTGTCGATGAGTCGGAATCCTGTAACTCCCTAACAGCACTGTGGGTGTACCTACAATATACAGGGACTGCAGCGGTTCAAGAAGGTGGCACGCCCACCACCCTCTCGAGGGGAGATTAGTGATGGGGAATAAATCCTGGGCACAGCCAGTGACACCCACATTCCAACTGGAATATTGAAAGGCGCTTTCGACACAGGAGGAGTGGCAGATACAGAGCTTCACTCTGTATCTAACCCCGTGCTGTCCCTGTCCTTGGAGTGTTTGATGGGGACAATATAGAGGGAGCTTTACTCTGTATCTAACCCCGTGCTGTACCTGTCCTGGGAGTGTGTGTTGGGGACAGTGCAGAGGGAGCTTTACTCTGTATCTAACCCCATGCTGTACCTGTCCTGGGAGTGTTTGATGGGGACAGTGTAGAGGGAGCTTTACTCTGTATCTAACCCCGTGCTGTCCCTGTCCTGGGAGTGTTTGATGGGGACAGTGTAGAGGGAGCTTTATTCTGTATCTAACCCCGTGCTGTACCTGTCCTGGGAGTGTTTGAGGGGGCAGTGTAGAGGGAGCTTTACTCTGTATCTAACCCCATGCTATACCTGTCCTGGGAGTGTTTGATGGGGCCAGTGTAGAGGGAGCTTTACTCTGTATCTAACCCCGTGCTGTACCTGTCCTGGGAGTGTTTGATGGGGACAGTGTAGAGGGAGATTTACTCTGTATCTAACCCCGTGCTGTACCTGTCCTGGGAGTGTTTGATGGGGACAGTGTAGAGGGAGCTTTACTCTGTATCTAACCCCGTGCTGTACCTGTCCTGGGAGTGTTTGATGGGGACAGTGTACAGGGAGCTTTACTCTGTATCTAACCTCGTGCTGTACCTGTCCTGGGAGTGTTTGATGGGGACAGTGTAGAGGGAGCTTTACTCTGTATCTAACCCCGTGCTGTACCTGTCCTGGGAGTGTTTGATGGGGACAGTGTAGAGGGAGCTTTACTCTGTATCTAACCCCGTGCTGTACCTGTCCTGGGAGAGTTTGATGGGGACAGTGTACAGGGAGCTTTACTCTGTATCTAACCTCGTGCTGTACCTGTCCTGGGAGTGTTTGATGGGGACAGTGTAGAGGGAGCTTTACTCTGTATCTAACCCCGTGCTGTACCTGTCCTGGGAGTGTTTGATGGTGACAGTGTACAGGGAGCTTTACTCTGTATCTAACCTTGTGCTGTACCTGTCCTGGGAGTGTTTGATGGGGACAGTGTAGAGGGAGCTTTACTCTGTATCTAACCCCGTGCTGTACCTGTCCAGGGAGTGTTTGATGGGGACAGTGTAGAGAGAGCTTTACTCTGTATCTAACCCCGTACTGTACCTGTCCTGGGAGTGTTTGATGGGGACAGTGTAGAGGGAGCTTTACTCTGTATCTAACCCCGTGCGGTACCTGTCCTGGGAGTGTTTGATGGGGACAGTATAGAGGGAGCTTTACTCTGTATCTAACCCCGTGCTGTACCTGTCCTGGGAGTGTGTGTTGGGGACAGTGCAGAGGGAGCTTTACTCTGTATCTAACCCCATGCTGTACCTGTCCTGGGAGTGTTTGATGGGGACAGTGTAGAGGGAGCTTTACTCTGTATCTAACCCCGTGCTGTCCCTGTCCTGGGAGTGTTTGATGGGGACAGTGTAGAGGGAGCTTTATTCTGTATCTAACCCCGTGCTGTACCTGTCCTGGGAGTGTTTGAGGGGGCAGTGTAGAGGGAGCTTTACTCTGTATCTAACCCCATGCTATACCTGTCCTGGGAGTGTTTGATGGGGCCAGTGTAGAGGGAGCTTTACTCTGTATCTAACCCCGTGCTGTACCTGTCCTGGGAGTGTTTGATGGGGACAGTGTAGAGGGAGATTTACTCTGTATCTAACCCCGTGCTGTACCTGTCCTGGGAGTGTTTGATGGGGACAGTGTAGAGGGAGCTTTACTCTGTATCTAACCCCGTGCTGTACCTGTCCTGGGAGTGTTTGATGGGGACAGTGTACAGGGAGCTTTACTCTGTATCTAACCTCGTGCTGTACCTGTCCTGGGAGTGTTTGATGGGGACAGTGTAGAGGGAGCTTTACTCTGTATCTAACCCCGTGCTGTACCTGTCCTGGGAGTGTTTGATGGGGACAGTGTAGAGGGAGCTTTACTCTGTATCTAACCCCGTGCTGTACCTGTCCTGGGAGAGTTTGATGGGGACAGTGTACAGGGAGCTTTACTCTGTATCTAACCCCGCGCTGTACCTGTCCTGGGAGTGTTTGATGGGGACAGTGTAGAGGGAGCTTTACTCTGTATCTAACACCGTGCTGTACCTGTCCTGGGAGTGTTTGATGGTGACAGTGTACAGGGAGCTTTACTCTGTATCTAACCTTGTGCTGTACCTGTCCTGGGAGAGTTTGATGGGGACAGTGTACAGGGAGCTTTACTCTGTATCTAACCCCGCGCTGTACCTGTCCTGGGAGTGTTTGATGGGGACAGTGTAGAGGGAGCTTTACTCTGTATCTAACCCCGTACTGTACCTGTCCTGGGAGTGTTTGATGGGGACAGTGTAGAGGGAGCTTTACTCTGTGTAGCGCACAAAGACTCCGAGAGACGAATAGAGTGAAGTCAATGAGGCTTTATTAAGCGTGACTGTTCCCCCGCAGTTCAGTAGTAGACTGCCTGCGGGGGAGGACTCCTGGTACTTATACTCCGCCTTCAGGGCGGAGCTAGAGATTAACGTCCAACCAGGACCCGGGATCTGTCAGCCAATGACATCACGGCTTCACAGTCCCAAATGACCCCTAATGCATACTACCACATTCTGTATCTAACCCCGCACTGTCCCTGCCCTGGGAGTGTTTGATGGGGACAGTGTAGAGGGAGCTTTACTCTGTATCTAACCCCGTGCTGTCCCTGCCCTGGGAGTGTTTGATGGGGACAGTGTAGAGGGAGCTTTACTCTGTATCTAACCCCGTGCTGTACCTGTCCTGGGAGTGTTTGATGGGGACAGTGTAGAGGGAGCTTTACTCTGTATCTAACCCCGTGCTGTACCTGCCCTGGGAGTGTTTGATGGGGACAGTGTAGAGGGAGCTTTACTCTGTATCTAACCCCGTGCTGTACCTGTCCTGGGAGTGTTTGATGGGGATTGTGTAGAGGGAGCTTTACTCTGTATCTAACCCCGTGCTGTACCTGTCCTGGGAGTGTTTGCTGCGGACAGTGTAGAGGGAGCTTTACTCTGTATCTAACCCCGTGCTGTACCTGTCCTGGCAGTGTTTGCTGGGGACAGTGTAGAGGGAGCTTTACTCTGTATCTAAACCCGTGCTGTACCTGTCCTGGGAGTGTTTGCTGGGGACAGTGTAGAGGGAGCTTTACTCTGTATCTAACCCCGTGCTGTACCTGTCCTGGGAATGTTTGATGGGGACAGTGTAGAGGGAGCTTTACTCTGTATCTAACCCCGTGCTGTACCTGTCCTGGGAGTGTTTGATGGGGACAGTGTAGGGGGAGGGCATTCACCATATTCAGGCGGTCCAAAGGAGCAATTTATCCAGTTGTCCTCCTGTCTTGCCTTCCTCTGTGATCCTGCCCATTCCTCCTGATCAGATGTTGCTTCGATTGCCACTTTGGAAAGCCTCGATTGAACCTGCCTCCTCCACTCTCTCAGGCAGCACCTTCCAGATCCTAACCACTCGCTGCGTGAAAATGTTTCTCCTTGTCTCCCCGTTGCTCCTTTCTCCGATCGCATTCAATATTTGTCCCCCCAATCTTCCCGCCAATGCGAACAGTTTGTCCCTCTCTGTCCTCGATCCCCCACCTTTTGATTTTGAAGAGCCCACATCTCTGCAACTCTCCTCGTCAATCTTTCCCGCTCACTCACTGACACTTTCTCTTTTTCTTTCTCTGTCTCTCTCATACACTCACACTCCATCTCTTTCTGTCACTCACTCACTCACTGTCTCTTTCTGTCTCTCTGTCTCTCTCACTCACTCCCTCTCTGTCTCGTTCTTTCTCTCACTGTCTCTCAATCACTCCCTCTCTGTCTCTTTCTTTCTCTCACTCACTCTCTATCTCTCTCTCGGCTTCACAACCGACTGTAAGTGCAGTGCCCAGAACTGTACGCAATACTCGAGTTGAGACTGAACTGGCGTTTGAAGCAAGTTTGACATTATTTCTTCATTCTTGTACTGTGCACCACTAACCAAATTGTCGTGGTATCATGGTTGTATTGTAATTCACCGACTGACCACTAGGAGTCTCATTATGTGAATGTTAGAGTCAGGTGACCCCTCAGACTGGCTGGAGGGAGCTGGGAGAGAGGTTGCTTATGCTTGATCTTACTGTTATTCATCTGTTGTTTTGTATATAGTTTACCCAGTTAATGTTAATAAATCATTTATGGCTTTAGCTACAAATGTTCTTGTAATATAAATCAGGCAATCCGACAAGAACATTACATGGGCCTCCTCCTGTTCCTGTATAACAAGCTCAAGAGGGGCTGAATGGCCTCAACCTCAGAGGGGAGTTAAGGTGAAATATTTTCACCTGAGGTGTGGATGGGTCTGGAACCGGTTTCCTGAAAGCAGGACCCCTCATTGTATAAAAAACAACATTTGAACATGCATCGGAGGTGCTGTAACCCGTGATGGGGCAGGCCAATGGCTGGTACCCAGCTTGATGCTGGGTGGCATGAATAATGTGGCGGTTTCCAGTGTTCTGCCCGCCTTCCTCCATGACACCACCTGACTCCACCCACCCACACATGCCCACCACCGACCGGCCATCTTAGCTCATCCGCTGTGGAAACTTCATCCGCGCCTTCGTTACCTCCAGACTCGACAATCGCTCTCCTGGCTGCACTCCCGCATTCTACCCTCCGTAAACATCCCAAACTCTCCCCCTCCCCCCCCCAAACCCCCTATCTCACACCAAGACCCCATTCGCCCATCACCCCCGGTGCTCGCTGACCCACACCGGCTCCCGGTCCGGCGTCGCCCCCATTTTATAATCCTCATCCCAGTTTTCAAATCCCTGGTAATGGATTCCTCCCTCCCTCCCTATCTCTGTAACCTCCTTCAGCCCCTACAACCCTCCCTATCTCTGTAACCTCCTCCAGCCCCTACAACCCTCCCTATCTCTGTAACCTCCTCCAGCCCCTACGTCCCTCCCTATCTCTGTAACTCCTCCAGCCCCTACAACCCTCCCTATCTCTGTAACCTCCTCCAGCCCCTACATCCCTCCCTATCTCTGTAACCTCCTCCTGCCCCTACAACCCTCTCTATCTCTGTAACCTCCTCCAGCCCCTACATCCCTCCCTATCTCTGTAACTCCTCCAGCCCCTACAACCCTCCCTATCTCTGTAACCTCCTCCAGCCCCTACATCCCTCCCTATTTCTGTAACCTCCTCCAGACCCTACAACCCTCCCTATCTCTGTAACCTCCTCCAGCCCCTACAACCCGCCCTATCTCTGTAACCTCCTCCAGCCCCTACAACCCTCCCTATCTCTGTAACCTCCTACAGCCCCTACAGCCCTCCCTATCTCTGTAACCTCCTCCAGCCCCTACAACCCTCCCTATCTCTGTAACCTCCTCCAGCCCCTACAATCCGCCCTATTGCTGTAACCTCCTCCAACCCCTACAACCCTCCCTATCTCTGTAATCTCCTCCAGCCCCTACAACCCTCCCTATCTCTGTAACCTCCTCCAGCCCCTACAATCCTCCCTATCTCTGTAACCTCCTCCTGCCCCTACAACCCTCCCCATCTCTGTAACCTCCTCCAGCCCCTACATCCCTCCCTATCTCTGTAACCTCCTCCAGCCCCTACAACCCTCCCTATCTCTGTAACCTCCTCCAGCCCCTACAACCCTCCCTATCTCTGTAACCTCCTCCAGCCCCTACAACCCTCGCTATCTGTATAATCTCCTCCAGCCCCTACAACCCTCCCTATCTCTGTAAACTCGTCAATCCACAACAACCCTCCCTATGTCTGTAGCCTCCTCCAGCCCCTACAACCCTCACTGCCTTCGTAACCTCCTCCATCCCCCTACAACCCTCCCTATCTCTGTAATCTCCTCCAGCCCCTAAAACCCTTCTTATGTCAGTAACCTCCTCCAGCCCCTATAACCCTCTCTATCTCTATAACCTCCACCAGCCCCTACAACCCTCCCTATCTCTGTAATCTCCTCCAGTCCCTACAACGCTCTCTATATCTGTAACCTCCTCCAGCCCCTACAACGCTCCCTATCTCTGTAACCTCCTCCAGCCCCTACAACCCTCCCTATCTCTGTAACCTCCTCCTACCCCTACAATCCTCCCTATCTCTGTAACCTCCTCCAACCCCTCCAACCCTCCCCATCTCTGTAACCTCCTCCAGCCCCTACGACCCGCCTTATCTCTGTAACCTCCTCCAGCCCCTACAACCCTCCCTATCTCTGTAACCTCCTCCAGCCCCTACAACCCTCCCTATCTCTGTAACCTCCTCCAGCCCCTACAACCCTCCCTATCTCTGTAACCTCCTCCAGCCCCTACAACCCTCGCTATCTGTATAATCACCTCCAGCCCCTACAACCCTCTCTATCTCTGTAAACTCGTCAATCCACTACAACCCTCCCTATGTCTGTAGCCTCCTCCAGCCCCTACAACCCTCACTGCCTTCGTAACCTCCTCCAGCCCCCTACAACCCTCCCTATCTCTGTAATCTCCTCCAGCCCCTAAAACCCTTCTTATGTCAGTAACCTCCTCCAGCCCCTATAACCCTCTCTATCTCTATAACATCCACCAGCCCCTACAACCCTCCCTATCTCTGTAATCTCCTCCAGTCCCTACAATGCTCTCTATATCTGTAACCGCCTCCAGCCCCTACAACGCTCCCTATCTCTGTAACCTCCTCCAGCCCCTACAACCCTCCCTATCTCTGTAATCTCCTCCAGCCCCTATAACCCTCTCTATCTCTGTAACCTCCTCCATCCCCCCACAACCCTCCCTACCGCTGTAATCTCCAGCCCCTGCAAACCTCCCTATCTCTGTAACCTCCTCCAGCTCCTACATCCCTCCCTATCTCTGTAACCTTCTCCAGCCTCTACAGCATTCCGTATCTCGGTAACTCTTCCAGTCCCTACAACCCTCCCTATCTCTGTAACCTCCTCCAGCCCCTACAACCCTCCCTATCTCTGTACCCTCCTCCAGACCCTACAACCCTCCCTATCTCTGTAACCTCCTCCAGACCCTACAACCCTCCCTATCTCCGTAACCTCCTCCAGACCCTACAACCCTCCCTATCTCCGTAACGTCCTCCAGACCCTACAAGCATCCCTATCTCTGTAACCTCCTCCAGCCCCTCCAACCCTCCCTATTTCTGTAACCTCCTCCGGCCCCTACAACCCTCCCTATCTCCGTAACCTCCTCCAGCCCCTAGAACCCTCCCTATCTCTGTAACCTCCTCCAGCCCCTACAACCCTCCCTATCTCTGTAACCTCCTCCAGCCCCTAGAACCCTCCCTATCTCTGTACCCTCCTCCAGACCCTACAACCCTCCCTATCTCCGTAACCTCCTCCAGCCCCTACAACCCTCCCTATCTCTGTAACCTCCTCCAGCCCCTACAACCCTCCCTATCTCCGTTACCTCCTCCAGCCCCTACAACCCTCCCTATCTCTGTAACCTCCTCCAGCCCCTACAACCCTCCCTATCTCTGTAACCTCCTCCAGCCCTCCGGGATGTCTGCACTCTTCTGATTAGGGAGTGGCGGGAATTGGGGGGGGGGGGGGGAAATGTGAGGAGCGATTGTGAGCGTCTCCAGTGAGGAATTGGCTCCTCTCCGCCACTCTGGGAGTTATTACCCTGTGAGGCATTGTGGGGTCGATCCGAGGGGGGTGGTTATTGAGGGCGACCCAGAGTCTATCCTCGGCTCATTGTTCCGCAACCTCAGAGAGGGAGGTGTGGGCAGAGGGCCGGGCAGTAGGAGGGTTTTTTCAGTTTTCCCAATTCAGACAAAGGGATATCAGGGGTGGGAGTTTTTCAATCTCACTGGCAGGCCAAGCAGAAAGGAGGTTGCGCACAGCGTAGGTTTGAGCCGAGGCAGGGAGCTTGGGCCGTGTGCTCTGCCCTGTGTGTGTGTGTGTCAGAGAGAGAGGGGGAGAGGCACCTGGAGAGAAAGGGAGGGCGGCGAGGAAAGGCAGACACACACAGAGCAAGGGAGAGGGGAAGAGAGGCAGAGGATGAGTGACCGGGGGACAGACACGCACACACACAAGAAGGGAGACAGAGAGGCAGAAAGACAAACAGCGAGAGGTCCTGACAGAGAGAGAGAAAGAGAGACGAGAGAAAGGGGGAAGAGAGCGAGACAGAAAGAGCAAGACAGAAAGAAAGAGAGACAGAGAGAGAGAGAAACAGTGGAGTGAGAGAGAGAGAGACAGAAAGAGAGAGAGGGAGAAACAGCGGAGTGAGAGAGAGAGACAGAAAGAGAGAGAAAGGGAGAGAGAGAGACAGAGAGAGCGACAGAAAGAGAGCGACAGAAAGAGACAGAGAGAGACAGAAAGAGAGAGAGACAGAGAGGGACAGAAAGAGAGAATCAGAGAGTGAGACAGAAAGAGAGACAGAGAGAGAGACAGAAAGAGAGAGACAGAGAGAGACAGAAAGAGACTGAGAGAGACAGAGAGAGAGACAGAAAGAGGGAGAGAGAGAGACAGAAAGAGAATCAGAGAGAGACAGAAAGAGAGAGACAGAAAGAGGGAGAGAGAGAGAGACAGAAAGAGACAGAGCGAGAGACAGAAAGAGAGAGACAGAGAGAGAGACAGAAAGAGAGAGACAGACTGAGAGACAGAAAGAGAGAGAGGGAGAGAGAGAGAGAAACAGCGGAGTGAGAGAGAGAGACAGAAAGAAAGAGACAGAAAGAGAGAGACAGAGAGAGACAGAAAGAGAGAGAGAGACAGAAGGAGAGAGAGACAGAGAGGGAGACAGAAAGAGAGAGACAGAGAATGAGAGACAGAGAAACAAGTGGAAGAGAGAAAGAGAGAGCGATACAGAGATAGAGGCAACACACTTCAGACAGAGAGAGGGAGACAGAGGGGTGAATTCTCTGCTGGTGGGATTCTCTGTTCTGCCAGCACACCCACCCGGGGGTTTCCTGGCCGCGTGGCATACCTACAATGGGAAATCCCATTGGCCAGTGGCGGGAGCACACCTGGCCTGCCAGATAGTGCCCCCCGATAACCTCCTTCGCCACCCCCGGACCATCCCCACCAGTGTGACGTCCTGAGGACGTCACAATAACGTGCGGCGCACTCAGCGACTACGCCGCGTTTGAGGGAGCCGAGAATCCAAAAAACGGCCCCGCCACCGTATTTGCCGTAAAAACGGATTCTCCGGCCAATCGCCGAACGGGATTTCGGCGTGGCCAATCGGAGAATCCAGCCCGAAGTGCTGATGCTGGGACTGAACCGTGACCATTCGATGTGGGCGAAAGCGGTGCCAGTCCCGTACTGATTCGGATCCCATTAATCGGCCAGCACCTTCGACACATGGAACTGGCCCAAGTCCAATGCACGCCGACCCTCACCCCAGCCAAGGCGTTGGCACGGGTGGCACTGGAGCCTGCCCACCCCATTGATGGGTTGGCTGGGGCCAGAGGGTACCTGGGGGGGGGGAGCCTGGAGGGAGGGAACCCATACGACCCGTTGTGCTAGGTTCCCAGTGGGCAGTCAGCAATGTGAGCAGTGACATGCCCGCCTTGCCGGTTGTGGCAATGACGGTACGCGCCCAGCCAGCCTGACACCACAGCCCTCGCCTAGTCATTCTCCCGACACCCCCTGGCCAGCGACACAACCTTCAGCAACTTATAGCGCTGGGGGACACTGGTTGTGCCCGTCCCGCAGTCTCAGCAGCCATGGCGCCTCCATCCGTCTCCACTGTCCCCATCAAACACTCCCAGGACAGGTACAGCACGGGGTTAGATACAGAGTAAAGCTCCCTCTACACTATCCCCATCAAACAATCCCAGGACAGGTACAGCACGGGGTTAGATACAGAGTAAAGCTCCCTCTACACTGTCCCCATCAAACACTCCCAGGACAGGTACAGCACGAGGTTAGATACAGAGTAAAGCTCCCTCCACACTGTCCCCATCAAACACTCCCAGGACAGGTACAGCACGGGGTTAGATACAGAGTAAAGCTCCCTCTGCACTGTCCCCATCAAACACTCCCAGGACAGGTACAGCACGGGGTTAGATACAGAGTAAAGCTCCCTCTACACTGTCCCCATCAAACACTCCCAGGACAGGTACAGCACGGGGTTAGATACAGAGTAAAGCTCCCTCCACACTGTCCCCATCAAACACTCCCAGGACAGGTACAGCACGGGGTTAGATACAGAGTAAAGCTCCCTCCACACTGTCCCCATCAAACACTCCCAGGACAGGTACAGCACGGGGTTAGATACAGAGTAAAGCTCCCTCTACACTGTCCCCATCAAACACTCCCAGGACAGGTACAGCACGGGGTTAGATACAGAGTAAAGCTCCCTCCACACTGTCCCCGTCAAACACTCCCAGGACAGATACAGCACGGGGTTAGATACAGAGTAAAGCTCCCTCCACACTGTCCCCATCAAACACTCCCAGGACAGGTACAGCACGGGGTTAGATGCAGAGTAAAGCTCCCTCCACACTGTCCCCATCAAACACTCCCAGGACAGGTACAGCACGAGGTTAGATACAGAGTAAAGCTCCCTCTACACTGTCGCCATCAAACACTCCCTGGACAGGTACAGCACGGGGTTAGATACAGAGTAAAGCTCCCTCTACACTGTCCCCATCAAACAATCCCAGGACAGGTACAGCACGGGGTTAGATACAGAGTAAAGGTCCCTCTACACTGTCCCTATCAAAGACTCCCAGGACAGGTATAGCACGGGGTTAGATACAGAGTAAAGCTCTCGCTACACTGTCCCCATCAAACACTCCCAGGACAGGTACAGCACGGGGTTAGATACAGAGTAAAGCTCCCTCTACACTATCCCCATCAAACTCTCCCAGGACAGATACACACGGGGTTAGATACAGAGTAAAGCTCCCTCTACACTGTCCCCATCAAACTCTCCCAGGACAGGTACAGCACGGAGTAGATACAGAGTAAAGCTCCCTCTACACTGTCCCCATCAAACTCTCCCAGGACAGCTACAGCACGGGGTTAGATACAGAGTAAAGCTCCATCTACACTGTCCCCATCAAACTCTCCCAGGACAGGTACAGCACGGGGTTAGATACAGAGTAAAGCTCCCTCTACACTGTCCCCATCAAACACTCCCAGGACAGGTACAGCACGGGGTTAGATACAGAGTAAAGCTCGTTCTACACTGTGCCCATCAAACACTCCCAGAACAGGTACAGCACGGGGTTAGATACAGAGTAAATCTCCCTCTACACTGTCCCCATCAAACACTCCCAGGACAGGTACAGCACGGGTTAGATACAGAGTAAAGCTCCCTCTACACTGTCCCCATCAAATACTCCCAGGACAGGGACAGCACGGGGTTAGATACAGAGTAAAGCTCCGTCTACACTGTCCCCATCAAACACTCCCAGGACAGGTACAGCACGGGGTTAGATACAGAGTAAAGCTCCCTCTACACTGTCCCCATCAAACACTCCCAGGATAGGTACAGCACGGGCTAGATACAGAGTAAAGCTCCCTCTACACTGTCCCCATCAAACACTCCCAGGACAGGTACAGCATGGGGTTTGATACAGAGTAAAGCTCCCTCTACACTGTCCCCATCAAACACTCCCAGGACAGGTACAGCACGGGGTTGGATATAGAGTAAAGCTCCCTCTACACTGTCCCCATCAAACACTCCCAGGACAGGTACAGCACGGGGTTAGATACAGAGTAAAGCTCCCTCTACACTGTCCCCATCAAACACTCCCAGGACAGGTACAGCACGGGGTTAGATACAGAGTAAAGCTCCCTCTACACTGTCCCCATCAAACACTCCCAGGACAGGTACAGCACGGGGTTAGATACAGAGTAAAGCTCCCTCTACACTGTCTTCATCAAACACTCCCAGGACAGGTACAGCGAGAGTACTGGAATCTGAAACTCTACACAGTGGAGGGAACTATTTACAAAGTCTTGTTTACAAAGGTTCCACTCTACACAGCAATGGCAACACAGTTGGAAATCTGCGAACGGTATTTGTGTCACACAATCCACGACTGGCCTTTGGCTGGAGCGGGTTAGTTGCTGGTCACAGCGCCTGATAAAGCCATAACCACACTCTTAAAGTTAGATTTCTTTCTGTTTTGGAGATTTTCAACCTCCCAGATGTGGTCCATGAAGGCACGGCTGAAACCTCTGAGCCATTGGTCTGTTTTATCTGAGCCCTGGAGTTTTGGAGAGAGCCTCAGCGAGGGCGATGTGCCAAAGCAAAACAGCTCGGTCCAATGGTACCGACATCCTGGCACACACACGTGTTCATGCCGCCTTAGCCTCCTCTGCCGTGGGCTTCTGTGAAGACGGAGCAAAAACTTGAGGTCAGTCAGAGTGTAATCACGCTGGAGGGCAATCAGAGTCCAATTGCACAGGAGGTCATTTAGAGTCCAGTCACGCGGGAGGTCATTTAGAGTCCAATTGCTGCACCTCAGTGGTGGAATGATACCTCGTGCGAGTTGCATGGTATAGAGCCCCTTATACTAACCCCACACGTGGTTCCATATTGGAAGGCAGCGTTCTGCCCAGCAGGGGAACCGTTGCCCCAAGTCCGGATGAAAACTTAAGCGTCAAGCAATCGTCAGCCGAACTGTGTTTCCCTGGGGTCCTTGCAAGCGGGTGAAAATTAAGATCCCGTTGCTCCGAGCGACACATCTCTCTTTCTCTCTCTCTCTTTCTCTCTCTCTCAGTTGCAGGTGTAAGCATGCGTCCTCTCGCTGCATTGGCTGCATGTCACCTGGCAGCACCAATGGAACTTGCAGTTGCATTGCCAGGTGCGGGTGTACTGGTATGTGCTGTACCCACGGCCGCAGCACAGGACCTCGCAACTGCCCGGCTTCCCGGCACCCCCTCGCTCACACCTGCGGCCCCCCGTGCCCGCGCTTCCCGTGGCCGGGTTCTCCTCGCAGTAGTTGGGCGAATGCTCGGTGTAGACCAGGTCGGTGGACGGCGGCTTGAGGTGGGATGTCCTCCGGACCTTCAGGAAGGTGGGCTGATGCCCCCGGCCTGCCCGCACGGGCTCCACCTGGACCGCCCGCCCGTACTTGTCCTTGAGTGCGAAGCCCACCTCCCGGAAGGCTGGCAGGGTCACCCAGCAGGTCTTGATGGTGCAGGAGCCCGAGACCCCGTGGCATTTACACTCCATTCTCATACTCTCCTTCAGGATCTGCAAACCAACAACAGAGCAACGATTATCCGCGTCAATGCATGCAATCTTATTCCATTCTCTGCCAGAAGGCCGGTGCGACCCACAACACTGTGATCTGGGCCTCAGGTACTTCCCGCTGGAGGAGACGCAATTAAGAGGAGGTTTGATAGAGAGGTTTACAGTCAGCACTGACTCGAGGGGCCGAAACGCTGTAGTATCATAGAATTTACAGTGCAGAAGGAGGCCATTCGGCCCATCGAGTCTGCACCGGCTCTTGGAAAGAGCACCCTACCCAAGGTCATTCGACCCATCGAGTCTGCACCGACCCACTTAAGACCTCACTTCTACCCTATCCCCGCAACCCAATAACCCCTCCCAACCTTTTTGGACGCTAAGGGCAATTTATCACAGCCAATCCACCGAACCTGCACGTCTTTGGACTGTGGGAGGGAACTGGAGCACCCGGAGGAAACCCACGCAGACACGGGGAGAACGTGCAGACTTCGCACAGACAGTGACCCAGCGGGGAATCGAACCTGGGACCCTGGCGCTGTGAAGCCGCAGTGCTATCCACTTGTGCTACCGTCATTTCACGACTGAGATAGAGAGTTATGCCGAAGCTTTTCACCTCGCACACATCAGGACATACACAAGAATGGCAGGTTTCAGGTGATTTCAACAATTTATACTGCAGGGGAATCGGACACTGATAGGTCGAGGCGTTGCCATAGAGAAGACTCCAGGGAACCATAGGCTCGCCGACATCCTAGGTAATCAACAAAAAGGCACAAGACTTGGACATATTCCTTTTGTTTGCAGGGTTGGAGAGAATGTATGTCGAATCGAGCACCTATAAATGAGCCACATTTCATACTTGATCCATCATCTTAAATTGGTGGTTAGTGCAGCTATTAGCACCATCGGGATTGTTCAACACGTGCTGCCCAGTCGCAGAAACACAACTGAGATATTGTGGTGGGCATTTGAAATTTGGCATTCTTGTGTGCGAGTCCCGATGCCAAGACCCTTCAGCAATATTCAGCAGTTCTCAGCTTCTGTTCTACTAAGCGACCATTCTGCGATTCTGTACATTTTCAAAGGTGGGGCAGGCTCAAGGGAGGGCCGAATGGCCTCCCCCTGCTCCTATTTTCTTATGTTGCAAGTCTGCGACCTCCACACTCAGGATGGCACGGGCGCGCGACCCACCCACGTTGCCCTCTCCAGCCCTCACTAACCTTCCTTCCCACCTCGTTGTTGTGCAGGTTCATGAGCCGCCGAGAATGGCGCCTCACCTCGCGGGCGTCGAGGAAGCGACGGGAGAAGGCGATGCCGTGCTCGACATCCGCCGAGCATCCCCCCCATTTCCAGCCCCGCTCCTGATCGTAGTAGCCGTGCCTGGCCCGGTCGCAGCCGCAGTCCGACAGGTTGCCCTGGCTGCAGGCCTCCGTGATGGCGTGGGCCACGCCCGCCGCGATGATGCTATAGGCGAAGGCGGTCTCCTTGCTTCCTGAAAGAGAGGGGGGGGGGAGAAAAAAAATAGAAAGCCGTCAGTCTCAGGCACGGTTTTCATTGGCGGGAAATGTCGGGCGTGGGGAGGGTGGGCGTGGCCATGGTGCACATAAAGACAGAGGGACAGCATAGGCCCCTTGGGATATATGACCTCTTTCTGTGCCATTACACGAGAGTGCCAGGGCTGGGGTGGGATGGGGGGGCGGGCGGGGATGGCAGGGGGGTGCATGGAGGGAAAATACAAAATAGGAACAAGAGGTAGCACTCTCGAGTCTGCTCCCCCATTCAATGAGATCCTCACTGGCCTGATGTGATAATTCCCAACTCCACTTTCTCACCTTATCCCCGTAACCCTCGACTCCCTCACTGATTAGAAATCCGTCTCTCTTGGCCTTGAACATACTCAACGGCCCGGCCTCTACTGCTCTCTGTGGTAAAGAATTCCACAGATTCACTCCCCCTCTGAGAGAAGAAATTTCTCCTCCTCTCTGTCTCAAATGACTCTGAGATTCTGCCCTCTGGTCCCAGACTCTCCCACAAGAGGAAACATCCTCTCAGCATCGACCCCGTCAATCCCACCCAGAATCCTCTCTGTCTCAATAAGGGCGCCTCTCATTCTTCTAAACTCCCAATGGGTACAGGCCCCGGCCTACTCAACCCCTCCTCATAACAAAATCCCTCCATTCCCGGGGATCAAGTGAACCTTCTCTGGACTGCCTCCAATGCCGGGATATCTTTCCTGAGATAAGGGGATCATTACTGCATTGTCGAGGGGCTCGTTGGTCTAGGGGTATGATTCTCGCTTTGGGTGTCTCGGTGTCGAAATTTGCGAGAGATCCCGGGTTCAAATCCCAGACAATCCCTTTGATGAGGTTTTCTAGGGGCTGTTTAGCACAGGGCTAAATCGCTGGCTTTGAAAGCAGGCCAGCAGCACGGTTCAATTCCTGTAACAGCCTCCCCAAACAGGCGCCGGAATGTGGCGACTAGGGGCTTTTCACAGTAACTTCACTTGAAGCCTACTTGTGACAATAAGCGATTTTCATTATCATTTCATTTCATTATGGGCCAGGGTTTAGAAAACACCAAAGTATATGATGGAGTTCACCTAACCTACAACTGTTTATTGATTTTGGTTACGTTGAATGCAAGGGCGTACTTTTCAGGTGTTATTCAACAGAGGCCTTAAGCACTATTAATGAAAAAACAACTTTACCTTGCAAATTTAGTTGACATTTGTATAAACACACACACAGTAAGAATTTTTATCAACTGCAAACACAAAGACCCACACAGCTACAGTAATATATGCATAACCCTTAATGAAGTCCCACTTAACTGTTCTAATTCAATAACAAAATCCAAGTAAAACCAGAAACCCCTTTCCAAAGGCGTGGCCCAGCACACGTCATTTTTACTAGTACAAGACTGTTAAAACAGAGATGAGGAGTAATGTTTTGAGCCAGAGGGTGGAGAATCTGTGGAACTCTTTGCCGCAGAAGGCTGTGGAGGCCAAATCACTGAGTGTCTTTAAGGCAGAGACAGATAGGTTCTTGATTAATAAGGGGATCAGGGGTTATGGGGAGAGGGCAGGAGAATGGGGATGAGAAAAATATCAGCCATGATTGAATGGCGGAGCAGATTCGATGGGCCGAGTGGCCTAATTCTGCTTCTATGTCTTATGGTCTTATGGTTATTCCCCTTTCCAAACAGCAGGTTTGAATTGCTTCCAGAAAGCAATTCTCTCTTTTAAGTTATCAAGCAGTCTGAAACAGCTTTTAAAATGAAGGTAGAGAGACACTTCTTTCAACCTGTGCAGTTCAAACCAGTCCAAACCCAAAGCAAAAGTAAAAACTCACAGAGCCACAGCCCAGCTCCGCTCACACAACGACATCACTGAAGCCATGTGATAAGACAAAACATTCCTTGGAGGGACACTCCCATGACAATGCCGACAGTTTAGGAACCTAGGAACAGGGCGAGGCCATTCCTCGTCGAACCTGCTCTGCATTCAGTACGATCGTGGCCGATCGGACACTTCCAATGTCGTTTAGCCACACTCTCCCCAGAACCCTTTCTTCCATTGTCAATCAGAAATCCATCAATCTCTGCTTTAACCATACTCAGACTGACCCTCTGAGGTAGAGAGTTCCGAAGATTCACAACCCTGTGTGTGAAGAAATCTCTCCTCACCTCGGTCCGAAGAAGCTTCCCCCTCATTTTGAAAGTGTGATCGCTGGATCTCGACTCGCTGACCAAGAGAAACATCCTAGCGGTGTCCACCCTGTCTATATCTTTAAATATTTTTAAAGTTTCAATGAGATCACCTCTCACTCTCCGAATCTCAGGAGAATACAGGCCCAGTTGGCCCCGCTCCCTCTTCCTAAGACAGTCCCCGGAACAAGTCTGGTGATCCTTCGTCACGCTCCCTCTATGGCAATAATCTCCTTTCTGAGGTAAGGGGATGAAAACTGTGTTCAGTACTCCAGGTGGGGCCTAACCAAGCTCCAATACAATTGAAGCAAGTCCTCACTCCTCCTGTACTCAAACCCTCTTGCGATAAAGACTAACCTTCCATTAGCCTTGCTAACAGCTCGCTGTGCCTGCCGCCTCGCCTCCAGTGACTCATGGGCAAGGTCACCCTGGTCCCTTTGTATATCTGCACTTTCTAATCTCTCACTATTTAGGAAATGCGTCTAAATGTTTTCGATCGAGTGGAGTTATTCATTCGGGTCCCCGTGATTGGTAAATCGGAATTTTTTTTTTTTAGAAAAGGTACGAAACTTGTAAACCTTGGTGTTCAGAGAGACTTGGGTGGGTTTGGACGAGGAACGTTAGCATGGAGTTATATCAGGCAATTAGGAAGGTCAAACTGGAGGACCTTTATTGTGAGGGGGTTGGGAGGACAGCAGTAAAGACATCTGGCTACCATGGTACATAGAATCCCTACAGTGCACAAGGAGGCCATTTGGCCCATTGGCTCTGCACTGACCCTTCAAAACAGCACCCTACCCATGTCCACCCCCCCGTCCACCCCACCCTCTCCCCATAACCCCACCTAACCTGTCCATCTTTGGACACTAAGCGGCAAATTTATTTTGGCCAATCCACTGTGGGGGGAAGGCGGAGCATCCCGGAGGTAGCCCACGCAGACACGGGGAGAACATGAAAACTCCACACAGACCGTCACCCAAGGCCAGGGTCCCTGGTGCTGTGAGGCAGCAGTGCTAACCACTGTGCCACCGTACAGGTGAGACCACACCTGGAGTAACTACGGGCAGTTTTGATCTCCACGTTTTAAGGACGAATATACTCACCTTGGCAGCTGGTGCAGCGAAGGTTCACTAGATTGGGGTCTCGGGGATGAGGAGGGGGGGTTGGGGTGGTTGTCCTATGATGAGAGGCTGAGTAAGTCGGTATGATATTCTCTGGAGTTTCATAGAATATCATAGAACTTACAGTGCAGAAGGAGGCCATTCGGCCCATCGAGTCTGCACCGGCTCTTAGAAAGAGCACCCTACCCAAGACCACACCTCTACCCTATCCCCATAACGCAGTAACCCCACCCAACACTAAGGGCAATTTTGGACACTAAGGGCAATTTAGCTTTGCCAATCCACCTAGCCTGCACATCTTTGGATTGTGGGAGGAAACCAGAGCACCCGGAGGAAACCCACACACACACGGGGAGAACGTGCAGACTCCGCACAGACAGAGACCGAAGCCGGGAATCGAACCTGGGACCCTGGAGCTGTGAAGCAATTGTGCTAACCACCATGCTACCGTGCTGCCCACCTTTCGAAGGACAGTGACACGTACAAGATTCTGAAGGGGGTTTCACAGGGTACAGATGGACTGCGAGGTTGGGAATTCCAATACATCTCAGCCTCAGGATATGGTTGGGAACATTTAGGACTGAGCTGAGAGCTGGCTCTCCAACAGTGCGGTGCTCCCTCAGCACTGACCCTCCGACAGTGCGGCGCTCCCTCAGCACTGACCCTCCGACAGTGCGGCGCTCCATCAGCACTGACCCTCCGACAGTGCGGCGCTCCCTCAGCACTGACCCTCCGACAGTGCGACACTCCCTCAGCACTGACCCTCCGATAGTGCGGCGCTCCCTCAGCACTGACCCTCCGACAGTGCGGCGCTCCCTCAGCACTGGCCCTCCGACAGTGTGGCGCTCCCTCAGCACTGACCCTCCGACAGTGCGGTGCTCCCTCAGTACTGACCCTCCGACAGTGCGGTGCTCCCTCAGCACTGACCCTCCGACAGTGCGGCGCTCCCTCAGCACTGACCCTCCGACAGTGCGGTGCTCCCTCAGTACTGACCCTCCGACAGTGCGGTGCTCCCTCAGCACTGACCCTCCGACAGTGCGGCGCACCCTCAGCACTGACCCTCCGACGGCGAGGCGCTCCCTCAGCACTAATCCTCTGATAGTGCGGCGCTCCCTCGGCACTGACCCCCCGACAGGGCAGCGCTCCCTCAGCACTGACCCTCCGACAGTGCGACGCTCCCTCAGCACTGATCCCCCGACAGGGCAGCACTCCCTCAGCACTGACCCTCTGACAGTGCGGCGCTCCCTCAGCACTGACCCTCCGACAGTGCAGCACTCCCTCAGCACTGACCCCCCGACAAAGCAGCGCTCCCTCAGCACTAACCCTCCGACAGTGCAGCACTCCCTCAGCACTGACCCCCCGACAAAGCAGCGCTCCCTCAGCACTAATCCTCCGACAATGCAGCGTTCCCTCAGCACTGACCCTCCGACAGTGCGGCGCTTCCTCAGCACTGACCCTCCGACAGTGCGACACTCCCTCAGCACTGACCCTCCGACGGTGCGGCGCTCCCTCAGCACTGACGCTCCGACAGTGCGGCGCTCCCTCAGCACTGACCCTCCAACAGTGCGGCGCTCCCTCGCACTGACCCTCCGACAGTGCGACGATCCCTCAGCACTGACCCTCCGACAGGGCAGCACTCCCTCAGCACTGACCCTCCGGCAGTGCGGCGCTCCCTCGCACTGACCCTCCGACAGTGCGGCGCTCCCTCAGCACTGACCCTCCGACAGTGCGGCCATCCTTCAGCACTGACCCTCCGACGGTGCGGCGCTCCCTCAGCACTGACCCTCCGACGGTGCGGCGCTCCCTCAGCTCTGCTGCTGGTGTGTGCGGGTTGAGAGTGGATTACGAGGCCGGAGTGTGCGGAACGAGGGGAGCGCGCGCCGGGATGCGGGCAGCTGCAGGGGTCAGAGGTCGGGGAGGGTTCACGTACCTATTTTCAGGTCTGTTCCGAATACTGTCCTCTCTCCCAGAGCTGTGCAGTTCCAGCGGCTGCTCCTGAACTGGTGACGGCACTCGTCAAGTCCCAGCTGCGCCCCCTCACCGATGACGATCATGGCGTCCGGCCGGCTCTGGCACAAGGCTCGCTGACGTGGCGCTAGGCCCGGCATCTTATTACAGATGATGCTGGCACCGAGTGCCACCACCGACGGTAATCCACTGGTGGCAAAGAAGGTGAGAAAGTGAGTGTGGCACGGAGAGTGAGAGAGACAGAGAGCGAGACAGAGGGAATGAGAAGGGGAGGTAGAGAGAGTAGTCGGGAAAGAGAGAGCGAGTGAGCGAGAGTGAAAGGGAAGAGTAGTCAAAGGGAAAGGGAGAGGGAGCGAGTGAGAAAGGGAGAGGGAAAGAGAAGAGAAGACAGGGAAAGAGAGAGAGAGAGAGGAGGAGAGAAGGGGGGTGTTAGTGAGGGAGAACGGGGAGAGGGAGCGAGGCGAAAGCGAGACAGCGAAAGGCAGAGAGTGGGAGAAAGAACGTGAGGGGGTGGGAGAGAGAAGGAGGGGGTGAGAGAATGGAAATGAGAGGAGGAAAGGGAGGGGTGAGATGGAGAGAATGGGGGAGGAGGGGAGAAAAAGGGAGAGGGTGAAAGAGGAGGGGGCGGATGGAGGGAGAGGGTAGAGGAGATAGACAGAAGGAGTTAGGGGTGGAGATGGGAGCGAGAGGAAAGGGGTGAGCAGATAAATAAAGGGAGAGGGGGAAGAGGGAGAGAGAGAGATTTCATGGCAGAGTGTGTGGGGGAAGAGGGAAGGATAGAAAGATTGCAGGTTGGGCGGAGTGGGGCAAGAGAGAGAGAGAGAGAGAGAGGTATGGAGAAGAGAAAAATAAGGAGAGGGTGATGGGGAAAGAAAGGCAAGGGGAGAGCGAGTCGGGAGACGGTAGGGTCAGAGAGAGAGAAAGTGCATAAGTGGAGAGAGAGATGGGGTGAGGTAGAAAGAAAGAGGAAAGGAGAGAGAGGCAGATGTCAGAAAAATAGAGAAATGAGGAAAGAGTGAAGGGGAGGAGGGGGAAAGAGAGAGATAGAGAGAGAGAGCGAGAGACATCGAAAGACAGAGAGAGTGAGGCAGAGAGAGAAAGAGACACAGAGAAACAGATAGTCAGAGAGATAGAGAGAGAGAGACAGTGAGACAGAGAGAGAGAGACAGAGAGAGTGAGGCAGAGAGAGACAGAGAGAGACTGAAACAGAGAGAGAGAGAAAGAGACAGAGACAAAGAGAGAAACAGGCAGAGAGAGAGACAGAGAGAGAGAGATGTGATATGCGTACATACATATCTGTATTTAACTGTACAAATGTATAAAGCCATTTATCAATGTGTGTAATCACGGCTATGACCTCCTGCCAGTGGGTGGCGCCAGGCGTGCATCAGGTGACTGACGGGCTGGGCAGTTGGTAGTGGGACGTGCAGTAGGACAGTCCACTGAGAGTATCTCCCTACAGACTTGAGTAACTTTGTTTGTACATAGATCTGTTAGTTATCTGCCCACATGTCAAACAATAAATATCCATTCTGGGTGAACACATCCATGTTCTGTGTGTCTTCATTATCGAGGGAACCACAGATTATAACACGACAGAGGGAGAAACAGGGAGAGAGAGACAGAGAGATAGACAGAGACAGAGAGAGAGAGGCAGAGCGAGAGGCAGAGAGAGAGAGAGAGATAGACAGAGAGATAGACAGACAGAGAGAGAGTCAGAAAGAGACAGAGAGAGAGAGATAGACACAGAGAGAGGCAGAGCGAGAGGCAGAGAGAGAGAGAGAGAGATAGACAGAGAGAGGCAGAGAGAGAGAGAGAGATAGACAGATAGACAGATAGAGAGTCAGAAAGAGACAGAGAGAGAGAGATAGACACAGAGAGAGGCAGAGCGAGAGGCAGAGAGAGAGAGAGAGAGATAGACAGAGAGATAGACAGAGATAGAGAGAGAGAGGCAGAGCGAGAGGCAGAGAGAGAGCGAGATAGAGAGCGAGAGATAGACAGAGAGAGACAGACAGAGACAGAGAGACAGAGCGAGAGGCAGAGAGAGAGAGAGACAGAGAGATAGACAGAGAGATAGACAGACAGAGAGAGAGAGACAGAGCGAAAGGCATAGAGAGATAGAGATAGATAGAGATAGACAGAGACAGAGAGAGGCCGAGCGAGAAGCAGAGAGAGATAGACAGAGACAGAGAGAGAGAGGCAGAGCGAGAGGCAGAGAGAGAGAGAGACAGAGATAGACAGAGACAGAGAGAGAGGCAGAGCAAGAGGCATAGAGATAGAGAGAGAGATAGACAGAGACAGAGAGAGAAGCAGAGAGAGATAGACAGAGAGATAGACAGAGACAGAGAGAGAGGCAGAGAGAGAGAGAGATAGACAGAGAAATAGACAGACAGAGAGAGAGAGAGAGATAGACAGAGAAATAGACAGACAGAGAGAGAGAGAGATAGACATAGACAGAGAGGCAGAGCGAGAGGCAGAGAGAGAGAGAGAGAGAGATAGACAGAGATAGAGAGGCAGAGCGAGAGGCAGAGCGAGAGGCAGAGAGAGATAGA
The DNA here is from genome assembly GCF_047496885.1 of Scyliorhinus torazame. Lineage (NCBI taxonomy): Eukaryota > Metazoa > Chordata > Chondrichthyes > Carcharhiniformes > Scyliorhinidae > Scyliorhinus > Scyliorhinus torazame. The sequence goes on from NC_092728.1 coordinate 24,355,076, forward strand.
CAGAGAGAGATGGACAGAGAGATAGACAGAGATAGATAGACAGAGACAGAGAGAGAGGGGCTGAGAGATAGACAGAGACCGAGACAGAGAGAGAGATAGACAGAGAGAGATAGACAGACAGATAGACAGACAGAGAGAGAGAGGCAGAGCGAGAGGCAGAGAGAGAGATAGACAGCGATAGAGACAGAGAGAGAGAGGCAGAGCGAGAGGCAGAAAGAGAGAGAGAGAGATAGACAGAGAAAGAGAGGCAGAGCGAGAGACAGAGAGATAGACAGAGACAGAGAAAGAGGCAGAGCGAGAGGCAGAGCGAGAGAGAGAGAGAGACAGAGAGATAGACAGAGACAGAGAGAGAGGCAGAGCGAGAGGCAGAGCGAGAGAGAGAGATAGACAGAGATATAGACAGAGGCAGAGAGAGAGGCAGAGAGATAGACAGAGAGATAGACAGAGACAGCGAGAGAGGTAGAGAGATAGACAGAGACAGCGAGAGAGGTAGAGAGATAGACAGAGACAGCGAGAGAGGTAGAGCAAGAGGCAGGGAGAGTCAGAGAGAGGGTCAGAAAGAGACAGAGAGAGAGAGAGAGCCACAGAGAGAGAGAGAGAGACAGAGAGGCAGAGCGAGAGGCATATAGAGAGAGAGAGAGACAGAGAGATAGACAGCGACAGAGAGAGAAGCAGTGCAAGAGGCAGAGAGAGTCAGAGAGAGAGAGTCAGAAAGAGACTGAGAGAGAGAGATAGCCACAGAGAGAGACAGAGAGAGAGGCAGAGCGAGAGGCACAGAGAGTCAGAGAGCGAGAGAGAGTCAGAAAGAGACAGAGAGAGACAGAGAGATGTGGTAAACCACTGTTGCACCTATATTAGGTGATGTAAGGTAGGACCTGTACTACAGGTTCCCCGGTAGCCCCTGCCTGCTGGCTCCGCCCAGTAGGCGGAGTATGAATATGCGTGTCCTCCGTGCAGCAGCCATTTCGCCAGCTGCTGTGGGAGGCCACACATCTTAGAGCAATAAAGCCTCAGTTGTATCCAACCTGAGTCTTTGTACAATTGATCGTGCATCAGAGAGAGCGAGATAGGGACTTCCCGGTGTGCCGATGACCAGCTGAGTCGCACGTTTCGGCAGCTCCCGGTGGAACGGACTTTTGGGCTCTTAATAAGAGCCCCAACGGCAATTTTAATGGCTAAAAGTACTGTGCGGCGAACCAGAAGGGAATCCCCCCTGGATACGGATGAAAAAAGGAGAGGAAGGTGGCCGGATTGCGGTGGATCCTTTAGAGCAGTGGCAAGGAAGGCAAGCAAAAACCAAGATGGCGTCGGAAGGTGGCAGTTTAATATGGGGCCCTGAACAACACGAGTTCTTGAAATGCTGCGTGGAAGAGCTTAAAAAGGAAATGAAGAAGGAGCTGTTGGCCCCGATATTACAGGCGATCGAAGGGCTAAAGGAGGAGCAAAAGACCCAGGAGCGGGAGCTTCGGGTCGTGAAGGCAAAGGCAGCCGAGAATGAGGACGACATACAGGGCCTGGTGGTGAAGACGGAGATGCACGAGGCACAACACAAAAGGTGTGTGGAAAGGCTGGAGGTGCTGGAGAACAACGCGAGGAGGAACAACCTAAGGATTCTTGGTCTTCCTGAAGGTGCGGAGGGAGCGGACGTCGGGGCATATGTGAGCACGATGCTGCACTCGTTAATGGGAGCGGAGGCCCCGGCGGGTCCGCTGGAGGTGGAGGGAGCATACCGAGTGATGGCGCGAAGACCGAGAGCAGGAGAAATTCCTAGAGCCATAGTGGTGAGATTCCTCCGTTTTAAGGATAGAGAAATGGTCCTTAGATGGGCAAAGAAAACTCGGAGCAGTAAATGGGAGAACGCGGTGATCCGCGTTTATCAAGACTGGAGTGCGGAGGTGGCGAGAAGGAGGGCGAGTTTTAATCGGGCCAAAGCGGTACTTCACAAAAAGAAGATAAAATTCGGAATGCTGCAACCGGCAAGACTGTGGGTCACATATCAAGGGAGGCACCACTACTTTGAGACGGCGGATGAGGCGTGGACTTTTATCGTGGAAGAAAAATTGGAAAGAGCAGGTTATTTAATAATAATAAAAAAAAAAGAACGTTTGAAACAAAGTGGTGGGGCGAGTATGGGGGGCGAAGAGGGGGGTAAAAAGGGGGGAAAGAGGAGTTTTATGTTATTAATCCTGCGATGTGGTAACTTTTCTCTCTTCCACAGGAGGTGGTGGGGGGAGGAAAGGAGGTGGAGGAGATGGGGCGTTGGCCATTGGGGGCGGGGCCAAGGGGGAAGCGCGGGCTCGGTTCCCGCGCTATGATAATCATGGCGGGAATAGAGAAGCAGGAAGGAGGGGGCGTCACGCGGTGCGAGCCGAGGTCACGGGGGGAAGCCGAGGTCGGCCACAGTTTGCTGACTTCTGGGAGCAACATGGGGGGTGTAACTACGCTAGTGGGGGATCTACCGGGGGGGGGGGGGGGGGGGGGGGTGGGAGGGGGGAATTATTGGGCTGCTGCTGCTGGGGAGAGGGGGGAGCTGGTATGGGGTGGGATGGGCGGAGGGGCACCGCCTGGGGGGGACACAGCTGCGTGGGAACCGGGTGAGGAGCTGGAAAAAGGGAATGGCTAATCGACAAGGGGGGGGTAAAAAGCCCCCCAACCCGGCTGATCACGTGGAACGTGAGAGGGCTGAACGGGCCGATAAAGAGGGCACGGGTACTCGCACACCTTAAGAAACTTAAGGCAGACGTGGTTATGTTACAGGAAACGCACTTGAAACTGATAGACCAGGTGAGACTACGCAAAGGTTGGGTGGGGCAGGTGTTCCATTCGGGGCTAGATGCGAAAAACAGGGGGGTGGCTATATTAGTGGGGAAGCGGGTAATGTTTGAGGCAAAGACTATAGTGGCGGATAACGGGGGCAGATACGTGATGGTGAGTGGCAAACTACAGGGGGAGACGGTGGTTTTGGTAAACGTATATGCCCCGAACTGGGATGATGCCAATTTTATGAGGCGTATGCTAGGACGCATCCCGGACCTAGAGGTGGGAAAGTTGGTAATGGGGGGAGAATTCAATACGGTGTTGGAACCAGGGCTGGACAGGTCGAGGTCCAGGACTGGAAGGAGGCCGGCAGCAGCCAAGGTGCTTAAAGATTTTATGGAGCAGATGGGAGGAGTAGACCCGTGGAGATTTAGCAGACCTAGGAGTAAGGAGTTTTCGTTTTTCTCCTATGTCCACAAAGTCTATTCGCGAATAGACTTTTTTGTTTTGGGAAGGGCGTTGATCCCGAAGGTGAGGGGAACGGAGTATACGGCTATAGCCATTTCGGATCACGCTCCACATTGGGTGGACTTGGAGATAGGGGAGGAAACAGAAGGGCGTCCACCCTGGAGAATGGACATGGGATTATTGGCAGATGAGGGGGTGTGTTTAAGGGTGAGGGGGTGCATTGAAAAGTACTTGGAACTCAATGATAATGGGGAGGTCCAGGTGGGAGTGGTCTGGGAGGCACTGAAGGCAGTGGTTAGAGGGGAGCTGATATCAATAAGGGCACATAAAGGAAAGCAGGAGAGTAGGGAACGGGAGCGGTTGCTGCAAGAACTTCTGAGGGTGGACAGGCAATATGCGGAGGCACCGGAGGAGGGACTGTACAGGGAAAGGCAAAGGCTACACGTAGAATTTGACTTGCTGACAACGGGTACTGCAGAGGCACAGTGGAGGAAGGCACAGGGTGTACAGTACGAATATGGGGAGAAGGCGAGCAGGTTGCTGGCCCACCAATTGAGGAAAAGGGGAGCAGCGAGGGAAATAGGGGGAGTGAGGGATGAGGAAGGAGAGATGGAGCGGGGAGCGGAGAGAGTGAATGGAGTGTTCAAGGCATTTTATAAAAAATTATACGAAGCTCAACCCCTGGATGGGAGGGAGAGGATGATGGGCTTTCTGGACTGGCTGGAATTTCCCAAGGTGGAGGAGCAGGAAAGGGTGGGACTGGGAGCACACATTGAAATAGAGGAAGTAGTGAAAGGAATTAGGAGCATGCAGGCGGGGAAGGCTCTGGGACCAGATGGATTCCCAGTTGAATTTTACAGAAAATATGTGGACTTGCTCGCCCCGCTACTGATGAGGACCTTTAATGAGGCAAAGGAAAGGGGACAGCTGCCCCCGACTATGTCTGAGGCAACGATATCGCTTCTCCTAAAGAAGGAAAAAGACCCGCTGCAATGCGGGTCCTATAGGCCTATTTCCCTCCTGAACGTAGACGCTAAGATTCTGGCCAAGGTAATGGCAATGAGGATAGAGGATTGTGTCCCGGGGGTGGTTCATGAGGACCAAACTGGGTTTGTGAAGGGGAGACAGTTGACTACGAATATACGGAGGCTGCTAGGGGTAATGATGATGCCCCCACCAGAGGGGGAAGCGGAGATAGTGGTGGCGATGGATGCCGAGAAAGCATTTGATAGAGTGGAGTGGGATTATTTGTGGGAGGTGCTGAGGAGATTTGGTTTTGGAGATGAGTATGTTGGATGGGTGCAGCTGTTGTATAGGGCCCCAGTGGCGAGTGTGGTCACGAATGGACGGGGATCTGCATACTTTCGGCTCCATAGAGGGACAAGGCAGGGATGCCCTCTGTCCCCATTATTGTTTGCACTGGCGATTGAGCCCCTGGCAATAGCACTGAGGGGTTCCAAGAAGTGGAGGGGAGTACTTAGAGGAGGAGAAGAACACCGGGTATCTCTGTATGCGGATGATTTGTTGTTATATGTAGCGGACCCGGCGGAGGGGATGCCAGAGATAATGCGGACACTTCGGGAGTTTGGAGAATTCTCAGGATATAAACTGAACATGGGGAAAAGTGAGTTGTTTGTGGTGCATCCAGGGGAGCAGAGCAGAGAAATAGAGGACTTTCCGCTGAGGAAGGTAACGAGGGACTTTCGTTACTTGGGGATCCAGATAGCCAAGAATTGGGGTACATTGCATAGGTTAAATTTAACGCGATTGGTGGAACAAATGGAGGAGGACTTCAAGAGATGGGACATGGTATCCCTGTCACTGGCAGGGAGGGTGCAGGCGGTTAAAATGGTAGTCCTCCCGAGATTCCTCTTTGTGTTTCAGTGCCTCCCGGTGGTGATCACGAAGGCTTTTTTCAAAAGGATCGAAAAGAGTATCATGAGTTTTGTGTGGGCCGGGAAGACCCCGAGAATGAGGAAGGGATTCTTACAGCATAGTAGGGATAGGGGTGGGCTGGCACTACCGAGCCTAAGTGAGTACTACTGGGCCGCCAATATCTCAATGGTGAGTAAGTGGATGGGAGAAGAGGAGGGAGCGGCGTGGACGAGATTGGAGAGGGCGTCCTGTAGGGGGACTAGCCTACAAGCTATGGTGACGGCCCCATTGCCGTTCTCACCGAAGAAATACACCACAAGCCCGGTGGTGGTGGCGACTTTGAAAATTTGGGGACAGTGGAGACGGCATAGGGGAAAGACAGGAGCCTTGGTGGGGTCCCCGATAAGAAATAACCATAGGTTTGCCCCGGGGAGAATGGATGAGGGATTTGGAATATGACAAAGAGCAGGAGTAACGCAACTGAAAGATCTGTTTGTGGATGGGAAGTTCGCAAGTCTGGGAGCGCTGACCGAGAAATATGGGTTGCCCCAAGGGAATGCATTCAGGTATATGCAACTGAGGGCTTTTGCGAGGCAACAGGTGAGGGAATTCCCGCAGCTCCCGACGCATGAGGTGCAGGACAGAGTGATCTCAAAGACATGGGTGGGGGACGGTAAGGTGTCAGATATATATAGGGAAATGAGGGACGAGGGGGAGATTATGGTAGATGAGCTGAAAGGGAAATGGGAAGAAGAGCTGGGGGAGGAGATTGAGGAGGGGCTGTGGGCGGATGCTCTAAGTAGGGTAAACTCATCGTCCTCGTGTGCCAGGCTAAGCCTGATTCAATTTAAGGTGTTACACAGGGCACATATGACTGGAGCACGGCTCAGTAAATTTTTTGGGGTAGAGGATAGGTGTGCGAGATGCTCGAGAAGCCCAGCGAATCACACCCACATGTTCTGGTCATGTCCGGCACTACAGGGGTTCTGGGTGGGGGTGACAAAGGTGCTTTCGAAAGTAATGGGGGTCCAGGTCGAACCAAGCTGGGGGTTGGCTATATTTGGGGTTGCACAAGAGCCGGGAGTGCAGGAGGCGAGAGAGGCCGATGTTTTGGCATGTGCGTCCCTAGTAGCCCGGCGCAGGATATTGCTCATGTGGAAAGAAGCCAAGCCCCCGGGGGTGGAGACCTGGATAAATGACATGGCAGGGTTTATAAAGCTGGAACGGATTAAGTTCGTCCTAAGGGGATCGGCTCAAGGGTTCACCAGGCGGTGGCAACCGTTCGTCGAATATCTCACAGAAAGATAGAGGGAATGGAAAAGAAGAAGGCAGCAGCAGCAGCCCGGGGGGGGGGGGGGGGGGTGGTGGTGGTGGAGGGGGGGGGGAGAGGAACCAGAAGGACTCTCAGGGTTGTTAATATATATGTATAATATGTATAGATCGTTGCTATAAATAATTGTATATTGGACTGTTAAATCATATTTTTGGAGAGTGTTTATCTGAGACAAGGCAGTTGCCATTTAGTTTTAGTTTTAGTTTTTGTTATATATTATTTATTCTTTGTTTATAAAACAGGTCATTGTTACTTATACTGTTATATTATTGTGTAAAGGATACACTACTTATACTGTTATATTATTGTGTAAAGGATACACTACTTATACTGTTATATTATTGTGTAAAGGATACACTACTTATACTGTTATATTATTGTGTAAAGGATACACAATGTACTGTGATGGTTGACCAAAAATTTTCAATAAAATATTTTTTTTTAAAAGAGAGAGAGAGATAGGCAGAACGAGAGGCAGAGACAGAAGGAGAGAGAGAGAATGTGATGGGCTGATGGAGGGATAATGGCCGGAATCTTCCCAGAAATGCACAGAGTGTTGGCCCAGACGGGAAAGCAGCATTAAGCGCTGTGCCCATGGTATTGAACAACGCCGCCCAGTTTCACTGGGCAGGCGGGATTCCCACTGTCAGCTGGAGGGAATGGGCCTCGGAAATCCAGCGACGTTGGGAATCCCGAGGCACCCCGACCCCACGGTCATCGAAACTCCCCAGGGATACAGGGGCCACCGCAAAGGACATTGAGACCCCACACAGACACAGGACCCCTGACCCAGCCCCTGGCTGACCCGTGCCCATGGGCAGAAGCCCCCACCCGCTCTGCCCTGCAAACTCCCCACGGATCAGGGGAGGCCCTGGGATAGATTTACACAGTGGGCTCCTCCTCTGCCAGTGGGCAATGCCGGGAGCCCGTCCCTCACCGCCGGAGCTGTGCAACCGCCCCCCACCCGGCCCCCCCGCCACGCCCTGGTAGGTCACCGCAATTGGTTTTTGTTTCGCCTGGGTGGGGGGTCACTCCGGCTGGGCGGGGGAGGGGGGGGCGGGGTCACTCCGGCTGGGCGGGGGGGTCACTCCGGCTGGGTGGGCCGTTACAACGGGTGTGGAAGTAGTAGTGTCAAGCCCACGAATGAAATGAAAATTTATGTAGATTGGGCGCACACCCCTTCCTGTAGAATAGAATAATAGAACCTCTACCGTGCAGAACGAGGCCATTCGGCCCATCAAGACTGCACTGACCCTGTGAAAGAGCCCCCTACCTCGGCCCACACCGTATAGCCATAACCCCACCTAACCTGCACATCTTTGGACTGTGGGAGGAAACCCACGCACACACGGGGAGAAAGTGCAGACTCCGCACAGACAGTGACCCAAGCCGGTAATCGAACCTGGGACCCTGGCACTGTGAAGCAACTGTGCTACCCTGTTGCCCAAGAGAGACAGACAGACAGACAGACAGGCATAAACACAGGGTGGGAGAGGGACAGACGGCCCTGGGCGGCGAGGACAGACGGATGCAGACTAGACCAGCGATGAGAGGAAAGTGTTGGATCGGCTGAGAGTGAGGATGGACAACAAGAGTCAAACCTCCCCTGTCCCTCGGGTGTCCAGGGCCCCTCTTCACTCCCCTGTGCCCTCCGCTGAGGTACGGTAATGGGCGCCAACACCGCTGCACCCCTTGGACCCACACGCAGCACCCTGTCCCTGTCCACACAGCAAAGGGTTCCAGAACAACCAATGCCCAAGGTAGGAGGGAAGCTGTACTGCCGGAATCCTGTATCTAGCTGTCATAGCAACCAGCGATCACCTCTATCGTTACTACGCCCACTTTGAGCTCCTCTCCGAATGCCAGGCAGAAAGGCAGCGCATTTTGGACACAGCAAGATCCCGCAAAGGGCCTTGGTTGGGATGGAGTAGAGATATTGGTGTGTGGGCCAGGGCAGATAATTCTCCATTTCTCAGTCCCCTTCCAATGGCGACCCTGGGATTGGGCACTGACAAAAAAAAGAGCACAGATGGAAGCCTCAGGCTTTTAATGTCTCCGCTGGAGGGATGGCATATTCAACAGTGAACGCTTCCTTAGCAATGACCCTGCGACACTGCGGAACCCCCTCAGTACTGACCCAACCATAGTGCTGCACTCCTTCAGCAATGACCCACCGATGGCGTGGCGCTCCCTCAGTCAGTACTGAGCCCACAACAGTGCGGTGCTCCCTCAGCACTGACCCTCCGACAACACGGCACTCCCTCAGCACTGACCCTCCGACAGTGCGGCGCTCCCTCACCACTGACCCTCCGACAGTGCGGCGCTCCCTCACCACTGACCCTCCGACAGTGCGGCGCTCCCTCAGCACTGACCCTCCGACAGTGCGGCACTCCCTCAGCACTGACCCTCCGACAGTGCGGCGCTCCCTCAACACTGACCCTCCGACAGTGCGGCGCTCCCTCACCACTGACCCTCCGACAGTGCGGCGCTCCCTCACCACTGACCCTCCGACAGTGCGGCGCTCCCTCAGCACTGACCCTCCGACAGTGCGGCACTCCCTCAGCACTGACCCTCCGACAGTGCGGCGCTCCCTCAGCACTGACCCTCCGACAGTGCGGCGCTCCCTCAGTACTGACCCTCTGACAGTGCGGTGCTCCCTCAGCACTGACCCTCCGACAGTGCGGTGCTCCCTCAGTCAGTACTGAGCCCACAACAATGCGGTGCTCCCTCAGCACTGACCCTCCGACAACACGGCACTCCCTCAGCACTGACCCTCCCACAGTGCAGCGCTCCCTCAGCACTGACCTTCCGACAGTGCGGCGCTCCCTCAGCACTGACCCTCCGACAGTGCGGTGCTCCCTCAGTCAGTACTGAGCCCACAACAGTGCGGTGCTCCCTCAGCACTGACCCTCCGACAACACGGCACTCCCTCAGCACTGACCCTCCCATAGTGCGGCGCTCCCTCAGCACCGACCCTCCGACAGTGCGGCGCTCCCTCAGCACGGGCCCTCCGACAGTGCGGTGCTCCCTCAGTCAGTACTGAGCCCACAACAGTGCGGTGCTCCCTCAGCACTGACCCTCCGACAACACGGCATTCCCTCAGCACTGACCCTCCCATAGTGCGGCGCTCCCTCAGCACTGACCCTCCGACAGTGCAGCGCTCCCTCAGCACTGAACCTCCGACAGTGCGGCGCTCCCTCAGCACTGAACCTCCGACAGTGCGACACTCCCTCAGCACTGACCCTCCGACAACACGGCACTCCCTCAGCACTGACCCTCCCACAGTGCAGCGCTCCCTCAGCACTGACCTTCCGACAGTGCGGCGCTCCCTCAGCACTGACCCTCCGACAGTGCGGTGCTCCCTCAGTCAGTACTGAGCCCACAACAGTGCGGTGCTCCCTCAGCACTGACCCTCCGACAACACGGCACTCCCTCAGCACTGACCCTCCCATAGTGCGGCGCTCCCTCAGCACTGACCCTCCGACAGTGCGGCGCTCCCTCAGCACGGGCCCTCCGACAGTGCGGTGCTCCCTCAGTCAGTACTGAGCCCACAACAGTGCGGTGCTCCCTCAGCACTGACCCTCCGACAACACGGCATTCCCTCAGCACTGACCCTCCCATAGTGCGGCGCTCCCTCAGCACTGACCCTCCGACAGTGCGGCGCTCCCTCAGCACTGACCCTTCAACAATACGGCGCTCCCTCAGCACTGACCCTCCCACAGTGCGGCGCTCCCTCAGCACTGACCGTCCCACAGTGCGGCGCTCCCTCAGCACTGACCCTTCAACAACACGGCGCTCCCTCAGCACTGACCCTCCCACAGTGCGGCGCTCCCTCAGTCAGTAATGACACCACGACAGTGCGGCTCTCCCTCAGCACTGACCCTCCGACAGTGCGGTGCTCCCTCAGCACTGACCCTCTGACAGTGCGGTGCTCCCTCAGCACTGACCCTCCGACAGTGCGGCACTCCCTCAGCACTGACCCTCCGACAGTGCGGCGCTCCCTCAGCACTGACCCTCTGACAGTGCGGTGCTCCCTCAGCACTGACCCTCCGACAGTGCGGCATACCCTCAGCATTGACCCTCCGACAGTGCGGCGCTCCCTCAGCACTGACCCTCCGACAGTGCGGCGCTCCCTCAGTCAGTACTGAGCCCACAACAGTGCGGTGCTCCCTCAGCACTGACCCTCCGACAGTGCGGCGCTCCCTCAGCACTGACCCTCCCATAGTGCGGCGCTCCCTCAGCACTGACCCTCCGACAGTGCGGCGCTCCCTCAGTCAGTACTGAGCCCACAACAGTGCGGTGCTCCCTCAGCACTGACCCTCCGACAGTGCGGCGCTCCCTCAGCACTGACCCTCCGACAACACGGCACTCCCTCAGCACTGACCCTCCCATAGTGCGGCGCTCCCTCAGCACTGACCCTTCAACAACACGACTCTCCCTCAGCACTGACCCTCCCACAGTGCGGCGCTCCCTCAGCACTGACCGTCCCACAGTGCGCCGCTCCCTCAGCACTGACCCTCTCACAGTGCGGCGCTCCCTCAGCACTGACCCTCTCACAGTGCGGCGCTCCCACAGCACTGACCCTCCCACAGTGCGGCGCTCCCTCAGCACTGACCGTCCCACAGTGCGGCGCTCCCTCAGCACTGACCCTTCAACAACACGGCGCTCCCTCAGCACTGACCCTCCCACAGTGCAGCGCTCCCTCAGTCAGTAATGACACCACGACAGTGCGGTGCTCCCTCAGTGCTGACCCTCCGACAGTGCGGCACACCCTCAGCACTGACCCTCCAACAGCACGGTGCTCCCTCAACACTGACCTTGTGACACGGCGGGGTTTGGGATGTGCTAAGCATCATTAACAACGAGCTAATGCCAATGGGGACAGTGTAGAGGGAGCTTCACTCTGTATCTAACCCCGTGCTGTACCTGTCCTGGGAGTGTTTGAAGGGGACAGTGCAGAGGGAGCTTTACTCTGTATCTAACCCCGTGCTGTACCTGTCCTGGGAGTGATTGATGGGGACAGTGTAGAGGGAGCTTCACTCTGTATCTAATCCCGTGCTGTACCTGTCCTGGGAGTGTTTGATGGGGACAGTGTAGTGGGAGCTTTTCTCTGTATCTAACCCTGTGCTGCACCTGTCCTGGGAGTGTTTGACGGGAACAGTGTAGTGGGAGCTTTACTCTGTATCCAACCCCGTGCTGTACCTGTCCTGGGAGTGTTTGATGGGGCCAGTGTAGAGGGAGCTTTACTCTGTATCTAACCCCGTGCTGTACCTGTCCTGGGAGTGTTTGATGGGGACAGTGTAGAGGGAGCTTTACTCTGTATCTAACCCCGTGCTGTACCTGTCCTGGGAGTGTTTGATGGGGACAGTGTAGAGGGAGCTTTACTCTGTATCTAAACCCGTGCTGTACCTGTCCTGGGAGTGTTTGATGGGGACAGTGTAGAGAATCATCATCATAGAATTTACAGTGCAGAAGGAGGCCATTCGGCCCTTTGAGTCTGCACCGGCTCTTGGAAAGAGCACCCTACCCAAGGTCAACACCTCCACCCTATCCCCATGACCCAGTAGCCCCACCCAACACTAAAGGCAATTTTGGACACTACGGGCAAATTATCATGGCCAATCCACGTAACCTGCACATCTTTGGACTGTGGGAGGAAACCGGAGCACCCGGATGAAACCCACGCACACACGGGGAGGATGTGCAGACTCCGCACAGACAGTGACCCAAGCCGGAATCGAACCTGGGATCCTGGAGCTGTGTAGCAATTGTGCTATCCACAATGCTACCGTGCTGCCCATGAGGGAGCTTTAGTAGAGGGAGTGGAGGGAGCTTTACTCCGAATCTAACCCCGTGCTGTACCTGTCCTGGGAGTGTTTGATGGGGACAGTGTACAGGGAGCTTTACTCTGTATCTAACCCCGTGCTGTACCTGTCCAGGGAGTGTTTGATGGGGACAGTGCAGAGGGAGCTTTAGTCTGTATCTAACCCCGTGCTGTACCTGTCCTGGGAGTGTTTGATGGGGACAGTGTAGAGGGAGCATTACTCTGTCTCTGACCCTGTGCTGTACCTGTCCTGGGAGTGTTTGATGGGGACAGTGGAGAGGGGGCTTTACTCTGTATCTGACCCCGTGCTATACCTGTCCTGGGAATGTTTGATGAGGACAGTGGAGAGGGGGCTTTACTCTGTATCTGACCCCGTGCTGTACCTGTCCTGGGAATGTTTGATGAGGACAGTGGAGAGGGGGCTTTACTCTTTATCTAACCCTGTGCTGTACCTGTCCTGGGAGTGTTTGATGGGGACAGTGTAGAGGGAGCTTTACTCTGTATCTAACCCCATGCTGTACCTGTCCTGGGAGCGTTTGATGAGGACAGTGGAGAGGGGGCTTTACTCTGTATCTAACTCCGTGCTGTGTCTGTCCTAGGAGTGTTTGATGGGGAAAGTGTGGATGGAACTTTACTCTGTATCTAACCCCGTGCTGTACCTGTCCTGGGAGTGTTTGATGGGGACAGTGTAGAGGGAGCTTTACTCTGTATCTAACCCCGTGCTGTACCTGTCCTGGGAGTGTTTGATGGGGACAGTGTAGAGGGAACTTTACTCTGTATCTAACCCCGTGCTGTACCTGCCCTGGGAGTGTTTGATGGGGACAGTGTAGAGGGAGCTTTACTCTGTATCTAACCCCGCGCTGTACCTGTCCTGGGAGTGTTTGATGGGGACAGTGTAGAGGGAGCTTTACTCTGTATCTAACCCCGTGCTGTACCTGTCCTGGGAGTGTTTGATGGGGACAGTGTAGAGGGAGCTTTACTCTGTATCTAACCCCGTGCTGTTCCTGTCCTGGGAGTGTTTGATGAGGACAGTGCAGAGGGAGCTTTACTCTGTGATGTGTTGGGTATGCCGGGTCTGCGGGACTGCGTTTACTGCAGCAGTGAGAGAGACAGGCTTCCAACACTTGAAGAAATGCAACTCGATTTTATTGAACTCTTAACTATCATACGTACTTTAACTGTGGGTTGACACTCTGCTGACTTGACTGGAGACCTGGGGCTAACCTGACCAGACTATCTTATTACCACATGGTGTATGTTCCAGTTGCTGCTCACGGGCTCTGACTGTCTCAGAGGCTGCATCCCAAGAGAGCGGGAAAGCTAGTGCCCTCTGGCTTTCTAGTGGTCGTCTGTCTGGTGATTGGCTGCTGTGTTCTGTGTGTTCACTGGTCATCCTGTGTGTCAATCACTGCCTGTCTGTGCACCTTCATATACCTGTGTGTATATTATGACATCTACCCCCATTTTATTTTACTTATTTATAAAACAAATGTGTGCAGGTCAATAAATAGTGAGTGTGTGTGTACAGGAGCCTGACTATATACAAAGTATGTTAACGTATTTACATGGGAAGGTGTCTAGTGCAGATCGAGTTCCGATAACAAATTAGGACAAAACAATATGTACAGATGTGTAAACGGATCACAACGTAATGCAACATTCAGTCTATAAATTCAGTCTCTGTGGCGGGCGACGAATTCTGGTTGACCGCCTCAAGGGTGGGTCAGGGGCCGCCTGCACTTGAACGGGTGGAACTGCCTCCAATGTAGAGGTCGGTAAAAGAACGGCAGATCGGTGGCCTCGTGGAAGAGCGCGTCGTGAGGAACCAGCATGCGAGGCGGGACATCACGTTCAGGTGGCGGGTGTGGAAGTAGCCGCAGTGCCCGCCTATTACGCCGAAGAAAGGCGCCATCATGCATGCGAACGAGGAACGATCTCCGGGCCACTTGCTTAACCACCACAGTCGTGGCAGACCAGTCACCGTCAGGTAGCTGAACACGAACTCGGTCAGCAGGACTTGTCGTACGCCGACTTGCATTGATCCCGAGACTGTTGCATCCTCTGCAGGACCGGAAAATTGTCAAGGTCCGGGATGTGGCTAGCCGGCACCGACGCCCGTAGTGTGCGGTTCATTAGCAGCTGTGCAGGGGACAGGCCAGCGGACAGAGGAGTCACCCTGTAGGCTAACAGCGCCAGGTTAAAATCCGAATCCGAGTCAGCAGCTTTGCACAACAGTCTTTTAACAATGTGGACCGCCTTTTCAGCCTTCCCAGCCGACTGGGGGTAGTGGGGGCTTGAAGTGACGTGCGTAAAATTGCACAGCCGGGCAAAATCCGTCCACTCCTGGCTGAAGAAACAGGGGCCATTATCAGTCATCACTGTAAGTGGAATGCCATGACGGGCAAAAGTCTCTTTGCAGCCTTGATGACTGTTGCTGATGTGAGGTCAGTCAGTCTGACCACCTCGGGGGAGTTGCAAACGTAGTCCACGAGGAGGACATAGTCTCGGCCCTTTGCATGAAGGAGGTCAATACCAACCATGGGGAGGACACCAGTTCATGCGGCTGTAGAGTCTCTTTGGGCTGAGCCGGCTGGAACCTTTGACACGTTGGGCAATTGAGGACCGTGTTGGCGATATCCTGACTGATGCCTGGCCAATATACTGCCTCTCGGGCTCGACGGCGACACTTTTCGACCCCCAGGTGACCCTCGTGGATTTGGCCGAGGACCAGCTCTCGCATGCTCTGTGGGTTACTATCCTGTCCAGCTTCATTAATATGCCATCCACTACCGCTAGATCATCCTTTATATTATAAAACTGGGGGCACTGCCCTTTTGCCAACCATCCGTGAGCTGTTGCAGTACCAGCTGGAGTAAAGGATCCCTGGCCGTCTCCTGACGAATTTGCACAACCCTTTCATCAGTGGTCGGAAAGTTGGATGCACAAACCTTCACCTGAGTGTCTATCCGACAGACAAAGTCCGACTGCTCACACGGCGTGGTGATGGATCTAGAGAGTGCGTCGGCCACAATGAGCTCTTTGCCCGGGGTGTAGACCAGGTCGAAATCGTAGCGGCGGAGTTTGAGGAGGATACGTTGTAGCCGTGGCGTCATATCATTGAGGTCTTTTTGGATGATGTGAACCAATGGCCTGTGGCCTGTCTCGACCATGAATTTGGGGAGTCCATACACGTAATCATGGAATTTGTCAATCCCTGTGAGGAGGCCCAGGCATTCTTTTTCAATCTGAGCGTATCGTAGCTCAGTAGGTGTCATGGCTCTAGAGGCATATGCGACTGGGGCCCAGGAGGAGGATTCGTCCCGCTGGAGGAGTACTGCCCCAATACCAGCCTGGCTCGCGTCGGTGGAGATCTTTGTCTCCTTGGCGGAGACACAACATGGTGTGAACCCACTGCTCGAAAAACGCCAGTACCGGGGCCTTGGTGAGTTTCGCCCTGAGCTCACGCCGCTCTTGCTCATGAGCGGGGAGCCACCGGAAGTCCGTAGTTTTTTTGACAAGATTGTGGAGAGCTGTGGTGTGTGATGCAAGGTCGGGGATAAACTTCCCAAGGAAATTGACCATCCCTAGGAAGCGGAGGACCGCCTTCTTGTCCTCCGGGGTCTCCATGGCGTTGATCGCCGACACCTTGTCTGCATCCGACTGCACACCGAACTACGAAATATAGTCGCCAAGGAACTTTATTTCTGCTTGACGAACGAGCATTTGGCTCTATTGAGTCGGAGGCCATGCTCGTGGACCCTGTGGAACACTCACTTGAGGCGATTGATGTGCCCCTGAGGAGTTGTGGACCAGATAATAATATTATCGACGTACACTCGCGCCCCCTCGATGCCCTCCATCATTTGCTCCATTTTGCGGTGGAACACCTCCGAGGC
Source organism: Scyliorhinus torazame (assembly GCF_047496885.1). Taxonomy (NCBI): domain Eukaryota; kingdom Metazoa; phylum Chordata; class Chondrichthyes; order Carcharhiniformes; family Scyliorhinidae; genus Scyliorhinus; species Scyliorhinus torazame. The sequence goes on from NC_092728.1 coordinate 24,371,229, forward strand.
GGAGATGACGCTAAACGGCATCCGGTTGTAACAGTAGCGGCCGAACGGGGTGTTAAATGTGCACAACTTTCGACTGGACGCGTCCAGCTGTATTTGCCAAAACCCCTTGGAGGCATCCAGCTTGGTGAAAAGCTTGGCGTGAGCCATTTCGCTGGTGAGCTCTTCTCGCTTAGGTACAGGGCAGTGTTCCCTCAGGATGTTACGGTTCAAATCTTTGGGGTCGATGCAAATGCGAAGTTCCCCTGACGGTTTTTTGACACAGACCATGGAGCTAACCCAGTCCGTGGGTCCAGTGACCTTAGAAATGACGCCCTGGTCCTGGAGGTCTTGCAGCTGCTGCTTGAGGCGGTCCTTGAGGGGTGCCAGCACCCGACGCGGTGCATGAACCATAGGCGTGGCATTCAGCTTCAGCAGGATCTTGTATCGGTAAGGTAGTGTACCCATAGCTTCGAAGGCGCTGTGGTGTTGTGCTATGATGTCATCTAATTGGGCTTGGAAGTTGACATCTGGTGAGGCCGTTGCCTCTGCGGACAACATGGTGTGAACCCGCTGCACAAGATTCAGGATTTTGCAGGGAATCCCGAGCACCGAGCAGGGAAACTCTGTTGGTTCCTACAATTTCAAAACGCAGGGTTGCTTTTGAAGAACGAAGGGATACCGCAAGCTGGCATGAGCCACTGGCAGCAATGGCATTGCCATTGTAGTCGAGGAGCTGGCAGGCCGGTGGAAGAATGCTTGGCTTGACGCGGATGGTGTCAAGGTCAGACTTTGAAATTAGGTTTGCTGAAGCGCCGGTGTCCAGCCTGAAGCGTGTACGAGCCTTGTTGACCGTAAGGGTGGCACACCACTCGTCGTCCGGATCAATGCTCATCACTGGGAGTTGTTTCGCTTTCTTCGCTGAAAGCATCGTATGCTTGGTGATGCTGCCCACCCGGAATGGGGATGTGAGGCCCTCGGTGTCGGAATCTGGAACCATGTCGGAGTCGGAGTCTGCAACGGGTTGCTGTGCTGACCGGACGTTCCTGCGCTGCGACTGGGATCGCTGTGTATTGGGCAGTCGAGCAGATCTGCACAGGGCTGCGTAGTGGCCAAGCTTGCCACACTGGAGACAGCGTCGCGATTCCGCGGGACAATGCGGCTTTAAATGGGCGGAGCCACAGTTGTTGCACGTCATGTCGCCGACGTCAGGACACTCCGTGGGCCACCGCGCATGCGCGGTGCGGTCGAACGATGTGCGCACCTGCGCAGCTCGATCGTCGGACTCGCCGTCCCCTTGGTCGTGGCGCACATGCGCAGGAGGCCGAGAAAAGCGCGCAAAATGGCTGCCCTCATCCAGACTCAGGCCCTGGAGCTGTTTTTACGGCATGACTCAGGCCCTGGAGCTGTTTTACACCCGCTCCGCATTGTGGAGGCCTCGCCGCGCCATCTCTGCCGCCTTGATATGGGAGTACCGGTTGTTAGCGTGCTCGTGGAGGACGCAGGTTTCGATGGCGATCGTGAGGGTGAGCTGCTTAACTTTAAGGAGGTGCTGGCGAAGGGGATCGGAGTGGACCCCGAAAACGATCTGGTCGGGGATCATGGAGTCGGAAGTGGAGCCGTAGTTGCAGGACTGCGCG